>NW_013668443.1:100516-112269 GCF_000517525.1 Limulus polyphemus | reverse complement strand
AACAGTAAGAAAATCAGTGGAGATGAGTGTATATGCTGGTAAATCATGCTTATGAGCACCATATAAATTACTGGCAATTGCTAATTCACATTTAAAAACTCGATAGGTTTAACTACACAAACACTACAGGAGACAAGTCTGAACTTGCTGAATGAGAATTACACACACTGTGGAGACAGGTGTAATCATAACATAATATAAGCCTAGAGGCTCAAAGGCTATATTTAATATTAAAGGTTTTGATAGAATGAGAAAACCTAAATATAGGCTAACTAATTAGTGGTGCTACATTACAGTTCCTAGATTAAGTTGCTAGTACATCTAGATCTAACATTTATGTTAGACCTGTTATTTCCATCTTTTTAGTCGTAGGTTTGGATCTAGATGTAATAATAATGACAGAAATTTAGCTTTATACATCTTAACTAGACCTTAGATTTGGGTGCATAGATTGAAAGCACCTTGTATTGAATCCACCCAGATCTAGATATAATCCTGCCTCAACAATCCTAGATTTAGTTTTATTAGCCATAACTTTTAGAACAAATGTTACATCTAGATCTATTAACTTAGTCATTAGATCTGTCCCAGTGCAATGCCTAGTTTAATAGTTAGTATAGGTCTAAGTATGCCTATAATATAGGCTACAATTTGTATTATGATGGACCTAGGATCTAGAAATAAAGTTATAACTGTAATTAGACTTAAAGTCTAGTACATTAGTTGGTGTAAGACATGATTTACAATCAGCCAATACAATTACAAACCACTACATTAGGCCTATAATGTTTACTAGATCTAGATCTAGGCTATACCTGTTGCATATATTGCCAATCTTGCACATCAGTTAATGTGTTACATCAATCTCGTATTATCTTTTTGTTAAACATACACTTACTTGTACGTTGTACTCTAGGACTTGTATTTGATCTACAGATGAATGATGGAATAGTGTAATTTACTTTTGTACGTCAATTCGGTCTCACTGTATTTCAGTCGGCGGCTTTTAAAAGTTAAAACTGCAAGCGTAATACACACAAATAACGTAACACTGTGTCGTTTTTACTTAATGTAGGGCAGTTGCGCTATATACTAGGGGAGGCCATAATTAACTAATAGGCATTATAGGCCAAAGGAAATTTTGTGCCCCTTCACACCTGCACTCGGGGGCGACTGCCCCCATCCCCTTGATACGCCACTGATCACTTCACACCAAACGAATCATAAATGCCTTTGCTATAAAAAAGAGCCAGGAAGACAGTAGTTTAACTAAATACAGCTGATATGATATGCTACTACTGATGGGCATACTATGTGAGTAATGGTGTGATCTAAACATGTGTATGTGTGTGTGCATGAATGTTGAGTTTATGTGTGTGCGGTTTCTTTCTGTCTATATGCTTTGTTGTCCAAATGTAAGCAAGTCTTATCTTTGTTAGAGCACCACTTTTCCTATTCAGGAAACATCTAATAGTGTTCATTAATTTGTAAACAAGTCTTGCACTTCTGTGGGTATTATTTTCCCATTGTCTCCAAAATTAAAACTTACCTTTGTTAGAGTACCACTTTTCCTATTCAAGAAACATCTAATATTGTTCATTAATAAGTCTTGCAGTTCTGTGGGTATTATTTTCCCATTGTCTCCAAAATTAAAACATATCTTGAAGTTTAGTTTTTTACCGTAGCCTTTAGCTGCGATTATAATAGGCACGGTAGAAAAATTTAGCCTCAGACCTGTCTGACTCTTAATCTGCTCCTGCCTTTTCTGCTTGATCTGAACACCATGAGATAAACTTTCAAACTGAAACCAATGTAGCATTATATGTTGTTCAGTAGATTAACACTTTGTCTTTCTGTTGCTTATAAATGATATAGTATAAAACATCAGAAAGAATTATCGGCAATTCATGAAAGAGACAATGTGACAGGTGGGTGTGGCAAGAGGGTTTGATTTTCTAGTTCAAATAAAGTTGAAGGCTATAAAAATTTGACTTTACCTTATTAATATCTATATTATAATGAAATTTATGTTAAACTCTGTACTTCAGAGAGGGTTGGTAAATAAGTTAGAGGAGAGGGAAGACCTGGAAAACAGATATCATGATTCTCATGCTATGAGAGATTGAGGATTTTTTAAAATATTTCCTTATAAAATTATGAACTTAAAAACTTGTATAATATTAAAATTTGATATATTAACTATATTTTGATCCAAGTTTATTTGTATATATATATATTAATGATAAATTAGTTTAATTAAGTTTTGAATGTAACTCTGTAAAAGGTTGTGACATGTACACTTTAACTTACCTGTAGTGAGAGGGATAGTAGCTAATGTCTATTCTACCTGAGATAATATGACAGTAGCACATAACATCCATGTTGAAAGAATTAGAATTTGAATATTCTTTGATGGCTGAATTGATAGTCTCTGTGTTACAGGCAACCAATATTATGAGAGAATTAACAAACGCCATGAGGTGATTCTGTTGATTGGACAAAGAAACTAAGTTTTTATGCAAATTATATAATTTTCACATATGTTATAATTTTTTTCTAAAGTAAATTAATATAGGTTACTTAAGTTTTGTTTCTTTTATATGCTTCATATGCTTTTAATGTTTCTCTTTTAACAGTAAACATCTAAACAATTTCATGTATAAATTTGAAAACTTATCTAAGTTCCAGACATCCATAAATCACGTTGAGAAATTCAGACAGAAATGTTATTTCTTTTAAATAATCGAGCTATCCTAATAGAATAAATGCCCATCTTATTTACAAAATTCTGAGAAAGTATTTCTACATGGCATGGTGATCAATTACTTCATCAGTAATAGCACTATGTACTTCCTGTGTTATATTTTTGTAGAGAATCAACATGATGATTTTAAAGTTGACACAACAGTATAGAAATTTCATTTTTTACATTCCATGAAGCATATATTGCACTTTTGCTGCATTTTCTAAATAAAACTTAAGTAATTATCATATTTTGCCTCTAGTTTGAGGAGACCATAAAAAAACATCTTTGTTTATGGAACCTAGAATGAGAGTATTGTCATGATCACTATTTAAAGGAAATACACAAAATGATATTGCTTCAGTTATGGAGTGCAATACTTTTATTGACTTCATCTTGTTTCTCAAATGCAAAAGCCTTACATTTTGAGATGATACCTCTCCTCCACATACAGAATGTTATATTCTTTGTACATCTTTGAAAGAGATTTGCATGCCACTTGTATTGAGCTAACTCCCATTTAAATTCACATGTTTAACATGAATTGCACTGGTGCGCGATGACTTCATCATATGGAAATAGCTCTCCACCAATAGAAGGGGGGACACAACCTCCATGTGCAGTAACTTGCCCTAAGCACTTGCACTGAAAATAACTTCATTCTTTTTCCTTATCACTGTCTTAAACATTATTCAGTTACTTAAAACTTGCAGTAGTTTAATAAAAACTTAATATTCATTCCAGTTTCACTGGTTTCTTTTATTATTAAAGAAAATCTTTTTTTATACTTAACCATTATAGCTTCTCAAGTGATGGTAATTTTATGCTTCATCCCGTGATAGCAATGATATTCCTAACATGATACCCGAGTCTTTGTTGCTTCTGGGGCTCCTTGTCATTGGTGGATGAGACAACCGTTGTTCCATGTGTTGTGAGTTCCTTCATGCATGGGCTTCCTTCTCCTGTCTGTTCAACTGACTTTCCTTCTTCCCAATTTCAACGTAATCAAGATGACCTGATATTTGGCCCTTCAAGGTTTACTTTATGCACAGCTTGACATTATTTCACAAATACGTTCATTACTTCCTCTTTGTTTTCCATTATTCACCTACCTTTCAGTTCCATCAGATCTTGTTTATTCATCAATTGCACACCTGTGCTAACATGTCTTGTCTTCCCAGTCTACTTGATTGTTTTTTTCCCAACTTACAGCCATTCTTTATTTCCACTCTTTTGAACTCTCTTTTTTCCAGTTTGTGGAGTGGACACCTTAACTTCTATTCTCCTGTATAGTGTCCATCTTTTGGACTTTTGTCTTTCTTTCCACCTCTTTACATTACTTTTCACTATTTTACCTTTTGTCTGAGGCACATCATGGTGTTCCATGGGAGTATTTTCTGGAGAAGTTTATTCTCTTTTTTTTTGCACCCCAGTGGCACAGCAGTATGTCTGCAGACTTACAACACTAGAAACTATGTTTTGATACCCGTGGTGGGCAGAGCATAGATAGTCCATTGTGTAGCTTTGTGCTTAACTACAAACAAAGTAAAACTAAACTTTTTTTTTATAACATTGACCTGTAATTCCTCTCCTGTTCTATACCTCCTTACTTGGTTCCTCAGCTGTTTGGATGGGTTCCTCTCCTAACAAGTGTACGTCTCCCTCACACTGCTAGCTTTAGTCTTTGTTGGGCTCCCATTCTTTGTCCAGAAGACTTTGGTGGTGTTTCCAACCCATTAGAGCCCCAGACAGTTATAACCAAGCATCATTCCTAATTGTTTACTAGGTTGTTGTTTTTTCTCATTCTCATCATTCTGTTCCTGTTACCAGGCTGCTAATTCCATGTCTCACTTTGATATTCAACACTCCTTGTTAGGTCCTGGTAGAGCCTCTGTGGCAGGCTCAGTTCTGTTTTCCTCTGCTCTTTCAGTTGGTGTCTAGGTCCCCTTTTCCTTTACTTCATTTCTTTTCTCTTTCCATGTGTATCTATCTTCCAGTGGTGTGGTCCCTTCATTTTCATGTGTCAGGTTTTTTCAGTTCATTCCCTGCAAGACTGGACTCTCCAACTTTCTGATCCCATTCTTATCATCTTTCACCTCTATCTATCAGTTAGGTGGATAACGTTTCTCAACATTGGTTCATCTGCTTTTCCCTTCCTCTAGGTCATTCTAATGTGACCCTTACTTTTTGGCCCTTTTCACTTCTTATGTTTTGCATTTCCATTTATTTTTTTGTCCTTTCCACTTTATTCCTATCCTTCCTTCTTCACTTGTCCTACTCTCTTGCCTGACTGGAACTTTGCAGTTTTGACACTCTTCCATGGGTTACGTTTGAGTCATTGACTTCATGTTTATTTTTCATCTTTCTTCTTTTTTGCCTATTGTTGTTACTATCCAGATGTCTATGCCTTCAATAAATCCTGCATTCTCTTTTACTGTACTTCCTCTATCCCAACAGATCTTTATTTATAACACTTCAGCTGCTCAGGTGGATGATTGTCCTTTCATGTTTTGTTCCATTAAATTCGTCTACTGTTTCACTTTTTTACATCTCATGCTCACTAGTCCTTGGACGAGATTCTTCAGGCTGCACACATCGATCTCTGTTTTCTTCATCTGGCTGTGTCATATCTTGCAGGGTTTCCATTCACTATAGTTGCTGTTCTTCACTACACCTACACACCATCTTTGGTAAGGGTAAGTACATTTTACTTGTCAGGGCCTTTTACCCCTTTCTTGGATTCTGCCAGGTGGCTGGTGTTGCCTCCTAAGGTATGCTTATTTTTCAAAACCCACATTTGGCAAGGGGTAACAAAGTGCTCAACCCATCTACTCTGGCTCTATCAGTGCCCACTGTGAGACAAGGTGTTCCACAAGACAACTAGAGGTATCTTCGTGGCATACAGTTTTTCTCACTTGTCCAATCCAAACTGTACCATCTCCATGTAGAAAACCAACACCAAGGAAGTGACTGACCACTTTTTTGGTTCTCGCTTGCCCGCTTTTAAGAATATGGTTTCACAGTCACACATTGCACTTTCTCCAGTAAAATACCATTCCAACTGGTGCTCTGATGAAGTTCCATGGACTCTTTTGGGGGCTCCCCAATGTGGATTTATCTCCATCTTCTTCAAATGGAGCACAGGAGACCCTTGCCACTTATAAGTTTCTAGCTACTAGAGTGATGGACATGAGAGAATCCTCAAGAGCTGGGCTTTGCACATTATGGGGAGAAGTAGGGTGGTAGTGACACTATCAATGTAGTACGGGTCACCCACTTTATGGTCTGATAGAACCTGAACCACACTACACATATTGGCTCACTGACAGCTTGTGTACAGATGCTTTGTTGGCCAAGTTCAAATTCCACCCTCACTTGGGATTCTTTTGTCTCTCCCCTTTCATCTCGGGCATAGAGTATATCCTGGTCATGACAAGATGAGGTCTCCCATGTGTGTGTGTGCCCCTATGGAGCCTCTGTCATTGGGTGTCACATTCCATGGGCTTTCCCATTGGATACTTTCTGAAGGGAGTTCATCTAGATTTAAAATTTGCATTAGTCCCTCCACCACTTCAATTCTGTGTGAGGATTGAGGTATCATCTTAGAAGTTCACATTTTACTGTACAGAAAATATATTTCCAATGGAGATCTCTACACACATTCCTAACCAACCTCCCCACTTCTGGCATATTCTTTCTTGTCTCATCTAAAAATGAAGTTTTATCTCACGTGCAAGTGTTTAAATGGAGTTACTGCACATGAAGGCTGTGCTGCCCTGCTATTGATAGAGGGCTATTTTTTGTATGATGATGTTATCATGCACCAGTACAGTTCATGTTAAGCACATGAATTTAAGGGGGATTTAGTTGAAGGTTAGTTGCATGCTAGTCTCTGGCATATATATTGAAAATATAGCAATTCTGTGTGAGGTGGTGAGTATCTTTCAGTATTGTAAAATGTGAACTTTAAAGTCAACATGTGCTTAGGAATGAAGCTTGTTTTTCAAGGGCAGCTTGGTAGTAATGCATACTTTCAAGCATTGTCAGTTTACATTTATAACCCTGAGCTTTACATAACTTTTGAAAAGAAGTTTGAATTAATCCACCTGCCTTTTGAAAATTTTTGTAACTACAATTTCTATTACTGGTAGCAATTGTATACATCTAGATTCTCCTTGGCCCAGAGATGGACTATATGAGCTTGTATTCAGATTACCACTAGCAGCCTATGGAAGCAGATACATTTAAATTTGGTTAATCACAGGTCAATCTGTTAAAAATAAATGAAAACCTATCATTTTCTTAAATTACCAATAGATTTGTGCCATGACTCATTTTTTATGTATAATTGCCAACATATAAAGTCCTTCAATATCAATAATAATTAAATTTGAAACAAAAATAAGTACAGGAAAAAAAATAAAACAAAATTTTATTAAATCACAATAATAGACATGAAAGTTGCAAAAATATTTACAAATGCTTGTTGCTGGCTTTCAAGTTTTCATGATATAATGATGTTTTTTTATATGTTCGTTCATATCATAGATGCCTGATGCTGTAACTTTAATATCATGATTGTGTTTTGTGTATGTAGCATTATTTTCTCTCACACACTGCATTTGACAGTCACTCTTAGAGGGAGATTCCATTTTGAAGAAAAGGACGTGCCTTTGATACAATTAGTCATATACTATGATACATTTGTGATTCACTGGAAGGAACTGAATAGGACCCCAAATTATGATAAAGATGTAATGATACTTATTTCACCAAAAACAAAACTCAAGCATGAAATTGAATCCCTAGTTAACAGTCATACATTCATAGGCTTTCTAAACTAATAGTGTAGTCACTACAGTCAACTTGTAGTACTTGACAGATATTCATATTAAGCACCTCACCAGCTCATCAAAGTTGTCAGAAACTAACTCCTAACCATGTATAAAACAAACTGAAAATCATTCACTAATCCAATCCTGACTTACAAATTAATAATAAAAAATAACAGCTGTAAAATAACAGCTTCTAATGCTTTATAAGTTAATCCATTATAAAACTTAACCCTTCTGTTACTTAAATTAAAATGCCTCAACATAGATGAGTCTGACATTTCCAAATCATTTACCCACACATGTAGTCAACAGCATCAGTAGTAATGTTTTATTCCCCATCTGAACATTATATTAATTAACTAGAACACTATTTTTCACTCTCTTTACATTACAAATTATTTAACTTTTCAATTTAGTTTTTCTCATATGAAAATAGTAAATCAGTTTTGTATGCTACTATAAAAACACCAAGCACAGCTTACAACTGAACAAAGTAGAAGGCCAAATTCTGCTGTTTTAAAGCCTGGTTCAAATTTTCAGTTACTCCTTTTAACTTCCAAATAAATACCATGTACCAAAGCATAAAAAATCATTCACTCTTACTTTTACAACAAGGTTTTTAACTTGCACATTATTACAAATGCAGGGAGAAAACTGGTGAGACCAGGAAACTATCTTAACAATGTATTTTTTGTTATTAATTGATTAATTCTTTTTTGAAACTGTTTTACTTTTGTCATATGACAAATTCAGATTTTTATCCAGGAAGTTAGATAAATGATCATTCTGAAAGATATTACAATTATTGCTGAATTGTACACAAAGAACTGATTAAATTGTTATTTTATGGAATCTGAAGCAAGAATATTTTGCTCTATGAAATTTTTGAAATGTGATTTTTTGTTTTTACATTGAGTACATTTTACTCCTAAGATATCACGCCTAAAAGTCATCATGTGGAAACTACATGACAGACAGGAAATCTGAAAACAAATGTCTCCCATTTTCAGCAAGGGACAATAATGTGGAAGGGAAGAAATGTTCACATGCTGTTCCTCTTGTTTAGTTCTCCAGGGCTCAGCAGTATGTCTATAGATTTACATTGCTAAAAACTGAGTTTCGATATTTGTGGTGAGCACAGCACAGATAGCCCATTGTGTAGCTTTGTGCTTAATTACAGATAAACAAGCAAAACCTTATTAATTAACAGTACTGATGAAGGAAACTTTTGTATTTTCAATGACTATTAAGTGTTTGGTAAACTGTCAAAAAAAAGTTGTGTCATCTTTTGTGGTGTAATCCTGAGTAAGACATTGCTGCTATTCTCACATGTTGTAGCAGAGCCCAGTCTAGGCTGTGCCATTAACCATTGGTTTAAGCATAAAAACTAATTTCATGACATAGAACAAATTGTCAAAACACTTTCTATTCAAACTTGTGTGCAGTAGAACAGTGATTCTGAACGTGGGGCACACGTTTGAGGTGGAACATGGAGCAAGAAAGGTTAAGAACCACTGCAGTAGAACAGTGATTCTGAACGTGGGGCACACATTTGAGGTGGAACATGGAGCAAGAAAGGTTAAGAACCACTGCAGTAGAACAGTGATTCTGAACGTGGGGCACACGTTTGAGGTGGGACATGGAGCAAGAAAGGTTAAGAACCACTGCAGTAGAACAGTGATTCTGAACGTGGGGCACACGTTTGAGGTGGGACATGGAGCAAGAAAGGTTAAGAACCACTGCAGTAGAATTTTCATGTTATCTATTCAGCCAATTTTATTTTACCTTGCAACTTAATATTTCAATGCAAATAATATATAGCTATACCATTTACAATATTTTGATTTCATATATCTTTATTTTTAATGGAAGTACATGTACTCAACACTGTTACTTATAAATATATTACATTTTCTGCAACAATAACAAACTGTTTTATTTTAATATCTGTAATCCTTTTGGCAATTGCAGAAAGTTTCGAAGATTAGTTTTGCAAAATATTTTGAAAGATGCAAGATTATAAAACATTGTCTGATTTATAATGATAAATATAAGTTCATAAAACAATTAACTGATGCAAGACTGAACAAGAAATACCATATATGTAGTTAAATGCCTCATTTTTTTTTCAGCTTTCTGTTTTGCTGTACAGTTACATACCAAAGAGAGCACTGGTGCTGCTCTAGCGTTCAATGAAGATGTGGCTGATGAGGTAGTACTTAGTTTTAGACTTGGAAAAAATATTTATTTAATTTTTCAGTGTTGGAATTGTACATCTATGAGATAGACAGACAAACTCTTAGATTATGGTATTATCTTGGCAAGTGTGTAGGTGTAATTTCTGTTAGAGCTGTTGTGGTTCTGCAGCTAATGTCCACTGAAGTCAAGAAAACACATTCAAGGATGGTAGAAGGTAGTTTACACTTAGAATCTTTAAAATTAGTCAGTCCAAAGTAAGTAAATACAATGATAAACAAGAATTTTGAGTATTTGAAATGGATAAAGTAAATAAACTAAATAAAAAAAGACTGCTAACTTTTACAAAATTTTTATCTTACTCCTCTGGAAATTTGCTTTATTGTATTAACTGTTATTACTACTTCAAAATGTTTGGCATTAAACTGACAGAATTAAAGAGGATAATGGTAATAATTTATTTTTTGAAACCTGGAAAGAACTCATTGCAGATAGATTATAAAGTTTCCTATCAACAGCTGAATTTCATGTAGTTTTTTGAAAGTTTTTAACCGTCATAATTTATTGAGTTCAAACAATCTTTAAAGAATAAAGTACTTTGTCTTAATTGGGTATTTTAGGATTTAAAACATAAAATACTTCTACTTATTTCTGTGACTTATTATGTGGTACTTTCATGTAAAGAAATACATTTTTCTCATTTTGTTTAATTTGTTGGAAACTGGAGTTAGATTTTAGATTTTTAATGCAGAGATCTGTATACTTAGTGTATTCATTCTTTTTAGTTTAAGCATGCCAGGACTTTGTGTTTAGGATGCTCAACTTGAAATCTGTGGATCATGAGATTAAAACCCAGAGATAAATATGCTCACCCTTTCAGCTGTTGGGGTGTTATAAAGTGATGGTCAATCCCACTATTCCATAGTAAAAGAGTAGCCCAAGTATTGGTAGTGGGTACTGCTGGAAGGTTGCTTTTCCTCTGGTCAGATGAAAAAAGTTGTGGCACATAGCCTTAGAAACTTTGCATAAACAAAAAACACTTTTTGATTTTATTAAATAAATCTCTAAGCATGAATTAATTATAAAGCTCGCATTAAAATAATGTGATGCAAAGCAACTTTAAAATTTATGTAATATTATAAAAGTAAATTTCTGAAACAAATATATGTATATATATATACAATGAAGTTTTTTTTTTTTATATATAACATCTCAAAATTCTTTGTTTAATCATTACTGTTTGAGGAAGGCTTGCTTATGATAAATTTATCCAGTAAGACCAGTTTGATAGGATTTCATTATTATTAAGTTTAAATTAATTCTGGGATTTAATTAAAGCTAAATCTGTGTACAATTTAGTGTACAGACTAATTTATGAAGGAGTCATTTTTTCATATTTAAACTGCATTATTTGTAAATGATTACTTTTAATAAGTGTGTACAAATGGTGCAGCAGAGTTAATTATTTAATAGTCTCACTAATTACAATTATAATGTTTTAGAAATCCCCATGGATTGAAGCAGATTCAGAGCATGTTACTGTTAAAGGAGGTGTGATTGTTCCTTTGCGAGCTGCAACCACATGTCTAGGAAAGGTATATAAAAGATACATTGATTAGAAACAAGAAAAAAAAATATAGAGAAAGTTTGTATTATAAAACTGTGAAATTACTAATCATATTTCAATTATAGTTTCACTATGCAACAGTCAACTTCAACCTCTAGTTTCAAAAACCATACTAACTAAAAATATCCATATCAAACATATGGTCTGAAATTTGTTAGACGTACAAAATGAATCTTACAGCAGTTTCTCCTTGCCCCAGAAATTCTTTAATGAAAATAGATACAAGTTTTTCCTTAGACTGCCTAAAACTCTCATGAAATGTGCTTAAAGCATTAGTGATTTTGAAGGCATTTTATCTGTGTGTGTGTGTGTGTGTGTGTGTATATATATATATATATATATATATATATAC
>NW_013668443.1:92843-100506 GCF_000517525.1 Limulus polyphemus | reverse complement strand
AACCTTACCTACTAGTAAGTAATAGTGTTAAGTACTATTATTGTATTTAGTTAGGTACGATTTATTACTTGTGTGTGTGTGTGTGTGTGTGTGTATATATATATATATATATATATATATATATACCCTTTTCCTTTTTCAGATGCAACTTTACATAATTAGGACTAAAAAAGAAGGGTGAAATGCAGATATTTATTTGACTTTTTTTTTTAATAAACTGATTGTAAAATTTTTGTCCATATCTTCAACATTTCTTGGTTATGATGCTTCTTTTTTTTTCATAATATTAAAAAAGCATTTTGTTTTTTATTATTACTTTTGTTACACTGGTTTATTAAATTGGCATGTAGAACCTCTATAGAAATAGTAGAAATTAAAAAAAGTTTAGATAACCGTACAGGTTTCTTGGAATTCAAGTACTATCATTTTTTGAATCAAGTCACAGTGAAACTGTGATAACTCTAGGGACATACCAATTAATCACAAATTAACATATTAGTTACATAAAATGAAAACACAAGCCAGTTACATTGTCTGTTAAGTGCTTATTTTTCTGAGAAACTGGTTTTAGACACAAAAAAGTTTAATACTGTCATGTACCTTCCAAGAGCAAACCAGTGCATATGTAACAAACTGCACAATAAATCTGGCAATAGAATATGTTATAAAGACTTTCAAAATATAAGCTGAATTTAATGATTAGCACTTCCTAAGACTAATATTTTGCTTTCCAGTAAAGTTGTAAGTGAATTATATCTTTTAGTCTCATATCGAGGACTCTGAGCAGTTATAAACAAACATTAAAAGGCCTAATAATAGTTTAAAAATGTGGTATTTTCAGTTTGGAATTGATTTATTGATGACTGCTTTACAGAATGTTCTGCAATAATGGCAGATTTCTCCAGAAAAATTACGAGCTTTCTTGTGATTTAAGTTTTTAAACTGAGTTTTTGTGTCATATTGTTTATAAATAAACAAGCAAGAAAATTTAAATAAACAAACAAAATCTTTATTCAGCCAATAAAAAAGTAAGAAATCTCATCTTGTATACTCATTAAATGACAAAGTCCTCACTCCTTGCTAGTTAGCATTCTTGTTCTTGAAAGGCACTTTACCTTGGAATTCAGTGCTACAACAGCAAGCACAAGCAGCAGAAAAAAGTTTTTCCTGATAAAGTAGAAGTGAACTTGACCTAAAAGTGTGCCTTGATTTTGAATATCATCTTGCTTTTTGTCCAACAGCCAGTATCATCTTGTGACTTAAGTTCCCTAACAGCTGATCAGCTATCACAGTCAGTTGGCTTCATTTCATAGTTTTGCCAGCAATGGATATTCCATTTCTAACCAGTATTACTCAGACTTAAAATACAGACTGAAATATCTTTGCAGTCAGAAGATGTCATCTAATGAAAGAACAGTGTTAAGGCAACTAGAATAAGATAATGTTAAACACCTTCGACCACGTGTTGTCATCATGAAAGAATGTAACAGTTTAATAGTTTTAAAAAAGTACCATTACAGATGGTAGATAGGCATGGTTTACCTGGGTACCATCCCTTCCATCTCTCTCTCTCTTAGGCTTGTCCTCAGGCGAACAGTTAATATTAACTTTAAATCCAATCAGCTTTAAATTGCAATGTTATCTAGAAATTTGTTAAATTTACCTTATTCTTCAAACACTCACACAAGTCTTAAACGTCATGAAAACCCTTTTAACACTACACAAAAAAAGAAAAAGAATGGCCATCACAAAATGACGATAATAATAATAATAGTTATAAAAACATTAGTAAAAAACAAAAAATGATGATGAAATGACTACAACATAAAACACTATTGTAAGTATGCATTCACAATAACACCAAAATATACCTTAATCTTCTCACTTTAGTAGTGGGCAGACGAACACGAAAAAAAAATATATATATATAATCCACTTTTAACCTTTAACTTGGTCATGATTATTGACAGAAAGAAGGTAAAAAATATACTTTAAAATCAAATTAATTTCATCCTAAAGGAAAAGGGGTTTATTTTCATATATATGTATATGTAAAAGGAAAATGTTGATATAGACTGGCCATTTTCCACTAATGCACATATATGTGTTCACTAAAAATTGCACATCCCATTTTTATTTTATTTTTTTCCAATCATTCATGTAGTAAGTTAACACTCGTGATGTATATTATATACACTCACACATAGAAGAGGTCAAGGCTTCACTCACTCATCATAGCCCTACCAACGGTTTTCAACATCTACTTTTGATTGTCCACCCTGAGGTCTGCTTACATTCCCTTCACATCTTTCTTGACATTGGCATATGACCTCCCTCTGATATTGCAATGGAGAGGTATCTCTTCGCCTTAGCCAATCTTCATCATAGTTGTAGAGCACAGGCATTTCAATATTGTGATCTGTTGTAATGTGAGCCAGCCCTTAATCACCTTTGGTTGCCTTTTGAGGAGATTCACTCTTGGCCACTTCTGGGATGTCTCCCTCAGCTTCTTCTTCAGTGGAGTTCCTGAGATGACTATGGCATATTTCTGATAAGTCCTCTCACTGGTCCCAGCCCTGGAGGTCAAAGGTTCTTCATTTACTGCTACAAACAGTAAGCAAATTGTCTGGCTTGCTGGAATCACTGCTGGCTTGTCTGCCATAGTTTTATCTCACTTTTTGGTTCAGCTTTAGTCTGTCTTACCTTATTCTTCCTGGGACTTGGCCACCCCTCAGGATGTACCCTTGTCTAGGAAGGTCTTCAGTTTCAGCGTGAAATGGTTTCTCTGCAGATATAAACACGTATGTCTGTTGTTTTTCAAGTTGTGTCACACCCTGCAATAGGATAGACTGCCTGCAAGTCTTGACCTTCATGGTCTGTGCTGGCAGTGATACACGTCTCTGCTGCTTAGTTGACTTTCAACCCTTATTCATGTGACCATCTCCCATTAGCAAAAACCCTTTGTTTTCTTTCTCCATAGTGCTATCGTGCCTCTTACTGTAGATGAAGTCCTGCACATTTATAAGTTGTGAAATTTCGTAACTTGAAGTTAATTAGTGGTCCATTATTGTGTGAAAAAGGGGATGCCTGGTTCTGATATTAGATGCAGCTGATTTGCAGAAGAACTCAGATTGTGATTCCAAAACTTTATCTTAAATATCGGAAGTCAGAGTTCATATATAAAAACTGATTGAGCTCTAATTTGTCAAAAGTTCAGCCGAGAGTGTAGCATAAAGGGGGTTGTAATTTCCATGTACAACCTTGAATGAAATACTTGTCAAATAAAATGCCTACAGACTTAACGTATACTCGCATCCATAGATCATGGGTCTCCATTCAAACAGATACCTCTGGCAATACTTACCAATCTGCCACCACTGGACAGATGATGCATTTATACCATATTCTCCAATTCAACCACTTTCTCTGGCCTACAACATGGTTGTCATACAGACAGCACCTCCATCTAGCAGTAGGGAATGGGGTAGAGGCTACATGAGTTCTACACAGTCTAGCACGTTTCAAAACTGTATAGTAATCCCTTGATAACTCGGCATCCTTAGAAAATAATCAGGCTTTCTAACTATGCGAGAAGAGTTCTTACAAATTCTCCCAAGCAACTGGAGGCAGTTGAGCAGTTGCATGATTTGGAACAGCACCATGCAACTTTGAGAGATATCAGGGCAGATGTCATCAAGCGTCAGTACAACCCGGAGAAAACATCTGACTATTTTAAACCCCTGTCAAAAAACCCAGACGAAATATTCCTTCTACTAGTAGTGAAACCTCCATAGGTGTCCTCAGACAGTGAATAATTTATTTAAATTAATGTAAATAAATAAATCTTTAATTTCTAAGTTAGTAATTTAGTGTATTCAAATAATCTTTAATTTTTAAGTGTTTAAGTAGTGTAAAGTATTTACCAAAGTGTGTTAAGCCTTCCTACAATCACCGCTGTCACCTACCACATGGCACTATAAACTTGAATCCTCATCTTTCTTGGCCTGCAGTGCTGTTAGTTTCCAATGTATTTTAAAATTAAATTTATTTTCAAACAACGGATTGTATAGTTGTTTATTTGGGCCAAAAAATATTTTGATTTGAGGGTGTGAGGAAATTACCTCAATAACTTGTATATTTTGATAACTCGACATGGAATTAGTCCATATGTTCCGAGGGATTACTGAATTTTGTAACGGCGCAACATTAAGAAATTATTAAGTAAAACTTTGTTTATTAAAAACATCTTTGTCTGCCTGATTGGGGATATTCCTATCATTACCATATAAAATGCTAGACACCTCATATGTATAATTTTTTCATGATATTTATGCTGGTGTTTGTCGATTTCATGCAGTTTCAATAACTTGGATATTTTATTGTGAGCAAATCAAAATCCTTACACTATGCTCTTGAGAAACACCAGATAACACTGTGCCAGAACCACAAATCAAATAATTTCTCATAACAAAAGGAATCCTATATATAAACAAATGATACACGACATCAATAAGTTTATTGTCGCTATGATATATGTGTCATGCCTGCCATATAAACATTAAATTACATCAACAGCTTGCATGCAACTGTATATGTATGTGTGTAGTAGAGTATGAGGCTCTATATAAACCACAGACTACATTAAAATGATTGGATGTCAATGGTTATACAGCTGCTGTTATTTGTTAAGTAGTCAAATAAACTTAAAAAGATCTGTACTTTTAATTTTAGTTACTTTTATAATAATAATTATGAAAATAAAAATATAAAGTGTTTACCCAATCTTATTTTTTCTTGCCTTCCATTGTTGAGGAGAGTTAAGCCTGATTATTTATATTAATTATAGTAAAGCACTTAACAATTTTATTTAATTAAATAATGCACCAAAGCATATAGAATAATAACATGTAAAAGGTAGACAAATTCCCTAACCTCTCAAAATTTCTTGGCTTTCTAAGTATGCGACAAAAGCTGTTGTCAATTCATCCAAGCTAGTCCTTAACTTTCCCACGGGAATGATGTTGCTACTCTGAATGAAATTGACGATTATTTGTTCACAACAAAACGTTATACAATGTGTCAATCGATAGGTGAAAACCTAGCCTTTTTATTGGTTATAGGTAATATATTGTTATATATCTGCTTGTTTGATAATTTCCGGTAGAAATTCTTTCCGAGAAACTTCAGTGATACAAGTCCTTTCTTGATTAAACCAGTTTATTCTTTCTCGATACAACTTTTTGTAACACACAGAAAATCCACAGTCACTTTAAACTTAACAACCTTTATAACACACATTATAAATCACAATGATTCACACACTTTACTTACAGTGCCTACTGTTCGCTTGACTCAATTATCTATCTCTTCAATCTATATCGCTGGCTTTCTTTGCCAGTCTTATATACTAAAAGAAAGGGCGTCTAGCAAACACTCAGACATTCATGAGGTCCCCTGATAATCCAATTAACTCCAACACGCGTGGTCCCAACTTTTTCGCTGTCGTAACAATATAATAAAACGTAAGAGAGAACTATCAAGGAATTGTAAAAAAGAGGATGTGACAGATGGGTGTGGCAGGAGGATTTGATTTTCTATTTGATTGCTCTGTAACGAAACAGAATTGAAAGCTATAAAAGTTATGGTCTGTTTGAGCAATAACGATTTTATAGAGAGTATTTTATGTTTAATTTCGTACAT
The DNA here is from genome assembly GCF_000517525.1 of Limulus polyphemus. Classification (NCBI taxonomy): domain Eukaryota; kingdom Metazoa; phylum Arthropoda; class Merostomata; order Xiphosura; family Limulidae; genus Limulus; species Limulus polyphemus. The sequence goes on along the minus strand of NW_013668443.1, from coordinate 94,806 downwards.
TTTCCAGGGGTGATGGATAAAATAGGGATGATGACATGCTAAGACAAAATGTGTCACGTGGGTCACACTAGTGGAAATTCAGGATTTTTTATATACTCCCTTGTAGAATTAAGAACTTAAAACTTGTATACTATTATAATATGGATTATTAGCTAAGATTTTATGTTATTCTAATTGGTGTAGCTTAATAAGATTTTGAATGTAAGACACTAAAACCTTGTGTCATGTGCAGTAAAGGCTACCTGGCGAGAGATGGTTAATCATCATGTGCTTAACCTAAAAATTGTTGTCACTTTGATGAAAGGTAGACATTGGCATTTCCCCTGCCAGTGAGAGCTGGTAGTCGTTTCCAGTTCAAAGTTTTCTCACCATCATCAGATGAGCCGAGACGACTAGAGTCAGCCCCCTTGTCCTCCTGTGATCCATTGCTTTCTCTCCAGACACCTGGTAAAACCAGTGCACCAATGGCTTAACCAACTGTGATAAATTGATGCAGCTTATTGATATTTTCCAAGTACTTTCACATGTAATTCTTATGTTAGAGGACCACCTTGTTGGAGTGTCAGATACAGATCAATCCAACCAGATCCTAGCTGCTTTTATGCAGCTAACATGTACCACACACACATCTAGTCACTGCATCAAAACATCTATTCTTTCACCACCTGATTGTAATACATCTTCTGTCACCATGCTACTTTACCAAGTTGTTGTAAGGCAAATTAATATGCATTGATCAATATTGATCTAAGCCACTTCACACATTCTTGTGGGCAGTGATTACTTTTCGTGGTGAAGAACCATAGGTCACGTCCATAGGGGTAACACTTTCCAACTGAACATGAGTAGGTTTAGTGACCAGCCTGTTGATCCCTGTTCTGCCCCTTTATATGCCATCATTACATATTACAAGTATTTGTTCAAGTCAGTTCTATTGAGAATAAATTTGCAAGGATCTGCTCGGTTGTTTACATTACTTATTCTCTCAAACCATCAGAATTGGGTGATAATGTGAAGTAAAATCCTTTACCACAACAAACGTTGAAGTTAGGTCATTTTTCCAAATTGATCTCTCCCATACTTTGAATCATGCTATCCAGTTTTTGGCTAACACATTCACGATGGTTTGTGCTAGCACATTGATCAATGGACATACCTGTCCTACTTTGTGAAATCGTCTATGACAAAGAATATGTAGTGATTACTTCTTGCAGCTTCTAGGAGCTGCCCAGCGATATACTGAACCGTCCTATGCAGAGGAGACCCAACAATTCTCTGTTGAAGTTTATCCTGTCTTGACCAGTGTTTTCTTTGAGTGGTGCATTCCATATAGTGTTTTTACCAATGCTGAACATCTTGACTTACACATGGCCAAAATAATTTCCATCAAGTTTTAACACAAATGTGGGTTACACCTTGGTGCCCACCAGTCTTTGTGTTGTACAAAGTCTGTGGTATTTCTTGCTGCAGAGGTCTGGATATCATTAGCTGCAGCAACATTGGAGTGTTACACTTTGTGGGCCGGTAAGTATGGTACAACAAACATTCTTGTACTTGTAACTGCTTCTACAGTGTTACAGATTATGTGCAACTGGTAAATGTAGAATAAAACTATATCAATATAAGAAAATAGAAAACCCATGGTATGCTTACATATCATACTTTTCCTATCTCCTTTATTTCAGGCTTGTCCTCAAGCCAAATAATAATTTAATTTTAAAACCATTAAAATCTAAATACATGTACTGATTAAGGGATATAAACTTCTCTGGTTCCTTTAGTCACTTACACACAAACAGATTATGCTATTCTTTAACAAAATACCAAAACATAATAATTAACAACCTTTTTAACAATGAAGAATACAAATAATTACAATAACAAAAACCTTAACTAATTGCAAGTACATGATGAATTTGTTTGTTTTGGAATTTTGCGCAAAGCTACACGAGGGCTATCTGCG
>NW_013668443.1:76492-92252 GCF_000517525.1 Limulus polyphemus | reverse complement strand
CGCCTTATCCACCTGGCCATGCGGGCCTTGCAAGTACATGATGAATACCTTTAACAATTAATTTCAATTTCATTTCACCTGCAAAAACAATTTTTATGGTTATATATATATATAACACAATTTTCACTGCAAATCAAAAGACTCTTTAACTGTAATATTAAAAGTAATGTTGATTCCAATTCTGAAATTACTACATGTATTTTCACGAAATGTGGCAAGATTTTAGTAAAAGGTCTAAGTCTGTTAAATTGAACTGTTGGCTTGGGATAAGCCTGAAAGAGAGAAAATAGGAAAGATGTGATAGAAAAACATATCATATATTTTCTACCTGTTTTATTAATCTGGAGTTTTTAAAACTTTTTGAGGATTTAGTTTCCATGTTGTAATGGCAGCAAAACGTGGTGCAGAAAGTTGTCAAGATTACCTTGTTTTTGTTGCTTTGTTTCCTTGTTCTCTATAGTAGGTGATGTCTTTTTCTGTACCAGATGATATTGCAATAATATACAGCATCTGAGTAAAAGGATTAGCATTGTAATTTCCTTTGCTGGCAGATTATGATATTGAGTAAATTAACAACTGACCAATGCTGAGAGGGAACAAAATTTAGAGGTGAAACTGTCAACTTGACAAGAAAGCAAACTTACCTGTTGAATTCAGGCATGGTTGCTTTATCCAGTTTCGACTAGAAGATCGTCGAGTGAATACTATTTTAAGAATCACATGATTTAGTTCTATGGATATTAATCCAGAGCTAGAGAAAGCTACGAAGCTGAACACAACCTAGTAGAAAATGCTGTCGTTTTATCTTTGTAGAAGAGCAGTAGTTGGGGCAGGTGTTCAGCGTCCAAAGGATGCTGCCTCATGCTAATTGGCTGCCTCAAAGAGGGGAGAAAGAAATGTCACCACAGACGATGACGTCATAGATCCACAAATTCTTACCAGAGACCGTGGCTAACTTAGGGGGGTTTCAAATTATAGTTCAATACCAGACAGATGGCTATCATGTAATAGTTCCGTAAAAACAGAAAACGTGTTTCTAGGTCACCATGACAGGCAGTCATGACGTCATATACAATGATGCACACAATATGCATCAGTTTGTCCCAACTTGGCTATATTTAATACAATTGGTATAAAACACTAATTCAGTATTTATTACATTTCCTGTCCTAAAAGGATGATATCATGAAATAATTAAAACTTACTGTTTGACTATAATTATCAATCAAGTGATTCAAGATTTTCAGTAACATGATTATAATAAAAAGTTCTTGGCACAATATTTCTTTTGCATAATTTATTAATTTTCTCACAATAAAGATTTTACAATCTGATCTACATAAAAAGATACGTCTATTAATGATTTATTTACATGGAATAAAACTTTACAGCTCAGACTTTGTACACTGACAGGACTTTTCATGTGGTAGGAGAGTCATGATTAATTGTCAAAAAAGTGTGGAGTCGATGTTCTTTGTCTTCTAGCTTTAGATATTCTGAATATTAGACCTTTCTGTTTTTTCTTTTTGTTATGTAGAACATCTCTAGCCAGGTTCTGAGCACCTTGTATTGCTTATCATTTTCCAACATCAACAAAATATTTTCCTTTTTTTGAAATCTGATGCTAAATTTATGCTCTTTTTTTCAAAAATGGAATGGCTGAATGAAACAAGTTACTCAAAACGTCTCCCAATCCATGTCCTCATTGTTATTGACTACCAGCATAATGAGTTAATCCATTTCCCACTTGGTAATTGTAATATGCATCATAAACAGTTAGTTCTTGATAGTAAGGTTTGTTTGTTTGAAGTTAATCACAAAGCTAAACAATGGGCTATCTGTGCTCTGCCCACCAAGGGTATCAAAACCCGGTTTCTAGTGTTGTAAGTCCGCAGACATACCGCTGTGCCACTGGGGGGCTGATAGTAAGGAACTCTCATCATTGTGAAGATGGAGCATTATTATCACTATTCGTTGTTAAAATGAGATAGGTCGACCAATGTTGTCCTTTATATAGATCTATATAATATGAAAATTTTGTTTAGAAACGGGTCTGTGTTGAAGATCTGTAAATATTTCAGTGATTATGTCACCATACTGACCTTTAACTTGAACAATTCATGTCAGCATTACATAAGCATCACCAAAAATACTAGGTTCTGCAATATCAGAGTAAACACAGAGCAAATAAGATCCCCCATGCATATTAACAGTATAAGGAGCTATAGTGGGCTCAGTTATTGTGTGATTATGATTAAATCCAAGTATTGCTGGTAGTACAGGATTGAGTGTTAAAGAGTCTCAAACATATATGTCCATGCTTGCTTTTCAGGTGAACGAATCATAAATAAAGATACGTTCATTGTCGGATTTAGGAAGTGTATCTTCCACTTGGTTTAATATTCTAATTAGATCTTAAGGTTCTCTGTAATGACCTGGTCTAATATAATTTCTTATGGTAGCAGAGTGAGAGCCTATAAAGTGTGATATCCATTTTGTACCATCAGGCAAATTATGTGAGCTATGTGGATACTGTGATTCGACCAAGGCCATTTCCCATGAACCTTCAAGATTGACAGCTCTTGGAAAATGGGTAATATAGTTTGTCAGAGTATTATTAGCAAAATAATTCATAGAACTGCTGCTAGGTAACATCACATACAACTAGGCTATGTTTAATAACGAAAAATAGAGTTATGCACAACATTTTATGGCAACGGGTGATTCAGATCTGAAACTATTGTATTTATAAGGATATCCTTTCCATTTTACATATTGTTTGATTTTGCCCCTTCCTCATTCACATAATATTTCTTTCACAGCATAGACGTCACTGGGATACTTTGTAACTCTTTGTAGTTCAGATTCGTAAAATGTTCCACTGAGGTACTCTGAGGTAGTCTTGCAGTTTATACAATGGTGGATTTCTTTCTATTCTCTGGTAAATCATAATTATTTCGTCTGTCCATCCAGGCACATAACCCTTCTTAAACTGATGCTTCACTTTACTAATACATACTTGATCACCTACTTTGAACTGAAGTTTTACTTTAATGTATGTTTTGTAAATGTTTTCCACCCCATAGACAGATTTGACTGATTAACTTCTATTGGAGTTACTTTAATGCTGCGAGGATATGATTGAGTATAGGCACTGACCAGATGTTTCAGTACAGCGATATATTTATAATTTCCATGATGAGTAAAGTAGCACCACATTCTAGTTTTCAGAGTGCAATTAAATCTTTCTACTAAAGACACTTTTGTTTCATTATGTGTAGTAAAGAAGTGAATGTCTTATTTGTTGATATCATTGAAAGAGACAAGTAGCAAACTCTGTCCCAGCCTCAGTTTGATGTTTAAAAAGTTTTTGACCCTGTTAATATTTGTTTGAAGGATTTTACAAGTGTTGCGCCTTTCTTGTCCTTGGGTGGAACATCCCATGCATATTTGGAAAACACATTGATACACTTGAATAAATAATTAAACTGATAGTTGTATTGACTTAGGTTAGAGAGATCCATCAAATCAGCATGCCATTTTTCATCTATCCCTGTAACAATAACTCGGTTTCTCGAAAACTTGTATTTTACTGGTTTATGCAAAGTGTGTGTGTTCTGTGGACTTGAGTAGTCTTTAAGATTTAAGTAGATTTAGAGTTACAGATTTTCCTAGTGCTTTCACAGATCTAAATAAAGGCTGAACTTCTCTAAAACTAGCAGGATGTTTAAGATTATAATAGATAGATTGTAGAGTTTTATTAGACATTATGTTTTACACCATCTACTTTTATTTAGTTTACCATCAACGTCGTCTGTGACAGCAGTAATAATTTGACCTTTGCAACAGACGATATTAATTCTTAGATGATTCAAGATGTTACTAAACTTAAAAGACTGGCAACAGTCCATGATGGCAGTCAAGACACAAATGAACGAATATTAGGATACCATATTATTAAAAATGATCCCATTTAGATACGGTATGTTTAGGTTTTTTAACATGTGTATCATGTTTCATGTACTTCCATGTGTCTACATTTCCAACAACTTCTTGGGGAATGTTCATATTTGATAAAAGTTCTGCAATTTTTTCCATTCTGTAGGGTTAAAATTAATCACTAATTCTCCATGATCATTCCACGTTAGATCCTCCCTGGAATGTATCAAGTTTAATAGAATTTCAGTTTTCTTTTTATATTTCTGAAAAGCACTGTTGATGATCTCTAAATATTCATTTTGTTGTATTTGGTTTATTACATTTGCTTTCTCATCTATGGGTAACATATAATTTTGTATGACTGAATTCATATCATTATCTATAGAGTCTAATACTTTATGTTCAAGCCTTTCATAAACTTTGAATTGATAAAGAGAGTGTACCATTCATTTTGCCATAATTTTAGATTCCAGCAGCTTTACCAATAGCTCTTTGTGCCAAACCACTAAATAATGGTAAAGTAATGGTAAAAACCCTCTTGGTGTTTTCTTGACAGCCAACTCTCTCAATAATGACTTGTATAATCTAAGTTTCTGCTTTTTAATGTCCATCATAGGAAGGTTACCCTTTAAAATGTTTAAAGCACATGCACATATACACAAGATAAATTCATTTTTAGCTCCAACAATTAATCTTCTCATCTGTTTACATGTTGCTTTAGGTTATGCATGGATCAACTCTTGATGTTGTTTAATTCTATGTGTCATGACGAATAAATGAAAAGAGATTGTGAGTGCAACATATAAAACTATCTATTTATACAACCATTTAAATATAACATCTACTTTTTAACACTACAGTGATAATAATTGTTAATATGAAATGGATAGGATAAAGTAGATTTTGGAAGTCGATTAACCTTGGAGCATCCAAACAATTCCAGATTATAACAAGGAATTTTCAGCAGACTTCTTAATATCTTTGCTTCCTTTCTCTCCTCTTTGTATAAACAGTGATAAAGTTCTTGCTCAACAATATAACCACACTCCACAGATAGGGATAGTTGACTTTACTAGATTTCCATGGAAATGAATGTGCCACATCACAGAATTAAACTGACGACGATGAGCATGTGAAAGATAATTACTCAAAAATGGTTGTTTAAACAAACACATGCATATATATCCAGTGACTAAACATTTGAATGCAAGTTCTTTAATTACATATGGTCCATCCTTCAGATAAAATCCTTCTAGTTCTATCACTGTAGCATTCATGATAATGAATAAATATTGTTATGTCTTCGTTTGTTAGTTAATTTTCGTAAAAATTCTTTCCAAAGAAACTTTAGCGATACAAGTCCTTTCTTAAATAAAACTGGTTTATTCTTTCTGAATACAACTTTGCAATACACTTAATTTCCACAGTCACGCTATAACTAATGCTATAATTCATAATGAATGTCTCACGTGCTCAACAATACGTCTCTCGCTCTGTCCGCAGTTCAATTATTCCTTGTTGCCGTCAGGTCTTGACCGTCTTATACATGTATGTACAAGAATACCGAAATCTAGTAACCTCCTGAGGCTTCAGGAACATTCTAGAAGCGCGTGACGTGTTACTAGCGTCACGTGACCTCCGCTGTCGTAACAATATATATTCAGTTAAACAATAGTTTTAACCTACTTTGGAACATATACTATAACTTTATCTTCAGGAAATATTCCGGTCCTCAAACAGATCTGCTCAGGCATTTGTAAGTAACCATATGTTTGTCTTGTTGCATCTTGATAAGCTTCTTTAAAATATATAATACATGATGGAAACATTTGTCTTGCCAAAACATTCAACTGAGATTTGTCTCTAACATTCTTGAACAAAATAATATATTGAGAATTGAAACTAATATTACACACATCTCTACCCTGATGAAATAGATTATGTACAATATAAAATCAAATGGTGACTTCCATGTGTAAAAAGTTAAGAACCTCGTTTATATTCTCCATTTCACTCATAAGATTACGAATGATAAAAAGATTTTACCACGGAAAGTTTCATGTAAGCCTTCAACAAATTGAATGTTGGGGATATTTTACATTGATTTTGTATACATTGGTTGAAATTCACCATAAAACTATACAATGTTTTCAGGAATAGGACAAATAACTTCACAATGATAAGCTAGAACTTTGCTTACAAACTGTGATTTACCACTTCCTGTCAAACCTGACACTAAACATGTAAAATGATGTAGTAGACAGCTATCCATCTCAAACTCTAACGAGAAATAAATGAAACGGGATTCACCTTATATAGATCATGTTTGAGTGCACCTCAGATCCTTCCACAAGACCCTGCACACGCCCTCTTTTCAGTCCATAGACCATGGCGAGGAGTTAGTTCCATTAGATGAAAAATCAATATCCATATGGAAGTGTGTTAAAGTCTAGAAGGATGTGTCATCTAGTGTAAACTAGATGATAATTCTTCTTTTCTTCCTTGTTGTATATGGCCCAAGTCTTTAAATCTCTATAAATATTCTTATGATTAGTCACAGTTATAGGAGGCTGAAAATGGCTGAATATATCTGTTATCATACATTTCATTGATGAGAAATTCAATTTTTTGCTGTTGATAAAAACTGAGGGTAAACCCTCTAATTTTACAGCATGACTTTCCATTGTCGCTTAAGTACCTGTAGCTTTTTGGACCACTACTGACCCACGAAGTTATTCAGTGTCCACCTAGCTCGTCTGTAAACTCACCAAGATAATCCCCTAAAGGTGGATCATTAGAACCATTTGAAATGTATACAATACTGTCTGTATCATAATACAAAACAGACGAACCTAACTTCTATAGTGTATGTTATAACTTCAGAAGAGCATGTGCTGCTGTGGAAGCCACCAGAAAGATTTTGGTTTTGTTCTTTCTGAGGCAGATATTTATGTATCGAATGAAGAGGTATTACTTCTTCGTTAATCAGTGTAACATCTGTTATTATCTTGGTATTATATTTCATTAATGAATTGTATTCTTCAACAAACGTTACATAGGTAAGTTGTGGTTTGACCTCAGACATACCCCAACTGCATCAAAACGAATTAAGACATACTTTTACAGCTTACCCTTTTCCTGGACTAAAAACAATATTTTCATGGGTCAGTTGCACTCCTTCAATTTCGTTTCACTGGTCAACATAATACTGCTTTGCCTCCAATGTTATACAGTGGGAGGTCCAACCAGAACTTTCTTGCTTTAATTTAAGAAACTTAACAATGTAGTTCTTAAAAAGATCTGTAGATTTGATAGGGAAATGATAAATCTCATGTATTCTTATTACCTGGTATCCACACTCGACTACTTTTTTTTTTACTTCTTCTGTGACCCAGGTACCAATGAAAGATGTCTTGTCATTACTGTTGTTACATGGTAGCAATGATTCTACATTTTATAAAACCAAAATAATTATTTGAATTAGAGAAATTTGTTGTTATTATTGTAGGATGTCCAACCAAATACTCACAATATTTGTTTGTCATTGGATATAACAATGTAAAATCCACGTACTTGATATTTTCTCCTTCTTATATAATCATATAAAAGTCTTGTTGCATTGACTCTCCCTCCATAGAAGGCATCTCGCTTGTACATCTAGGTGGAACATTACCGTAGACTCCCTAAGGAAATTCATTAAATTTGTATCATTAGACTTCATTTTCTTACACTCATGCTCCCATATTTCTAATAAATCACATTCTTCATGTCAGAGTTATAACATTTATTACAATCATGGTATTAGCCCCATAAAATTCATAGATCGTGTTTTGTTCCTTACAGAAACTGTCTAGAGCTGATATTTTTCATAAAATGTGAATAGAATCAACAGACTATAATAAACAAGAGGTGAAAGATGTCATAGTTCCCTATTTACATTATAATGTTAAAATAATCATAATGTAATAGAACAATAAACACATGCATATAAATAAGTGTCCTTTGTGTGATATGGTTGCAGTACACATTGTTCACATAAACAGACCTTCTTATAACGAAAAATGTGATTGTTACAACGGGTTTTAACATGTTTACATAGGTATATGAAAACCAACCATAAGATGTGTGTATATAGCACCAAACACGGTAAAATACAAAGTAGTATTCATGTTTTAGTGCGTTTTGCTTCTCTTAGCCTGTCACTAGATCTAATCTTTTTTTTTCCTGTCTCTTTTCATGTAGACTGGATGAGTAGAGTAGCATATTTTACCTGTAGAAGTGGATGGTGATGGGAAAAGTATGCAAATAGTGAGCAAGGTGTCACACTGCAAATGGTGGCGGTGATGGGACAGGTCCTTCAAAGGGAGTCAAGACAGTCAAGTTTGCATCATTCACTGTACCAATGAAGAACTCAGCTCTAACATGACTACTCCAAAAGACATTGAATCTTGCTTTGTGAACATTGAGCAAAGCTGCTGAAATACAAAACCATACACTGATTCTTGCCATTGTATATACAGTAGAAGATACTGTGCCAAACATACCATAGAAAATGCCAGAGTTTGTTCACTATGAATAAGATTTGGAGAAAATTTGTACCACAGAAAATGAAGATCTCAGCAGAGAGAACTTGTCAAAGAGTCCAAGATTATTTCATCTGAGATCCTTTTCAATGTTTGAGCCTTTATTAAGAGTGTTTGATCCAATGTGTATATTTTCTTTAAGAAAAAGAGCAAGTACCTGAAAAATAGCAACAGCAGAGAGACATTGACTCAGTGTGTGGAATAGAGGTCTAATGAGGCAGTCAGAAATGCTATGGCAGAAAAGCAAGACACCAGAATGCTAGCAACTGTTTCTAGAGACTTAGTTGTAGCAGAAGGTCAGATCATATTATCATGAATATAATAAAAATGCACAAATGTACCTGTAACAGGCAGTGCCCTTAGGGCTAATCATAGGAGCTTTGACTTTACTGCCAATTACACCAAATTTATTTTAATTGAGGAAGGCAGTGGTCAGTGGAGCTCACAGGTCAATAACTAGGGGAGATTTATGGTTAGACTAAAGAAATCGATTCTGAGCCTGAGGTTTCACAAAATACATCAATTTTATTTGAATTATTACAATGACATACACTTTTTACTTAAAACAGTTAAACCCTTAATAATCCACTAATTCTTAACAATCCATCTTTCAAATTAATCAATATCAACAACATGGTTCACCTGTGAGATATTCAAATCACATTAACACACACATTAACTTTCTTCATATAAATTTCTTTTATATTTTATCCTAAGCTACGTTGATTGAATGAGAGAAATAGAAATTTTACTTACATCACACTTGAAGTGTATTGTTGCAAATTGGATACCTTCATAATGGATAGAACTTCCCACACTGGAGAACTCGTTAACCCCTGGAGAGAGAACTGATTCTTCAGCTCCAGACATGAGTTTTTATACGATATTTTCTCTGTATTCTTATGAGTTTCCAAGTAGTATAAATAACTACCTGCAAGTAGTTCTAATACTTCATTGGCTAATTCCTGCAACTCCTTGGGCATTTCCAAAAGAAGAACCAAAACTGTCAATTAATTGGTTATTGTGGTGGCGGCTTTGGTTGCCTTCTCACTTATACTACTACTCCAGTTTGTAGTAATGAATCCTTCATCAAAGTACTGATTTTAGATGCTACCATAAACGTTTTAGTAGCCTTTACTGTACTACTAGATCAATGTCAGTATCTTATCACTGTCAAACTTTTTTAGCGTCTTTACTGGGGTGCAAGGCCTTAGTTTTAATTGTTTACAACTCTTTAACTCATGATTCTTAATACTAACTAACTAGCTAATTATGCTTTGCCTAGCTCTTGACATCTTTCTTAAATCTCTTAAACACTAAAAATACTGAAGAAATTGTATGAAACTACTTTAAAATAACCAATTGCTTCACTCCTTCCCTCTTAAGAATTTTTTTTTACCTTGTAAAAAATTTCTACCTGCTAACTTTGCTGTTTCTATCTCTCTCTTCATCAATCAATGTTTACAATAACACCTCTTACTAATCCTCTTATTAACACTTAATAATCAATACAGTAATATTATTTGGATACAACATTTAACCAACTACTATACTAGCAATAATATGATATTAAGCCACAATAATAACATTAGATTAATATACTACAATAATATTCATATCCAGCATTAACACAATATAACTTTAGTATACATGTACAAAATAAGATATTTAAAACTGATTAATATACTAACATATAACAGTACACCATGACAATCGGATTATACGTTCAGTATGCTCATACATAATAATTATTCATGATTATTCTAAACATATTCTCTTAGTCTTTTTCTCTTTAGAACTCTGCTTGGAAACGTCTAAAGGTTCACTATTGATGACCCAGTTGTAAAGAGCACTGGTCTTCCATTTAGCACAATGCACACTCTTTCTAACTTACTCATAGGTAAAAGGTATGAACTCAACTTACTACATACAGCTACATTTTATGCAGCTACATACAATGCTTGTAATAACTTAATTAACTCTGTCCTGCTACTTCCTACAGTAAAATATAGTTGTTGCAGATTATTCTGAATCCTAGCGTTAAAAAACTAACATTTCAATTCCTGGTTTGTGTTGTTCAGTTTGTCTGACTCTAGTGTGTATCAATGCATTAGTAATGTTTCTAAAGTGGTCGGCAACCTATGACCCCGCGGGTCACTAAGTGACCCGCGGCAATAATTTGGCTGACCCGCCAAAAGTTGGCTTCACTATTGCAGCCCGTAAGGGCACAATCATTGTTCAGTTCAAGTTTCTCTGCTATGTGAGAATAACAACGATATTAAAGGAAAGAGTCACGGCTACGGAGAATTTTAAGATCAGTTTCAGGGAAAAATATCAAACTGGTCGAACTATTAATTTTTTTGTATGTAAATAAACATACACATTTAAAATACATGTACCGGTATTACACTGACCCAACACAATGCTAAATTTTTCAACAACAAAAAATAATTGACCCGTGATCAAAAAAAGGTTGCCGACCACTGGTCTAGATACTTTCCCAATCTCTTGGTCGTGAAATTTAATTGTCTGGTTTAATGAATTCATTATAGTCGCCTGTTCACCTATTAAATGTATCATTTCCTTAGATACCTATCTCTGTCGCTCTACCTGATATTGCCTAATAAAATTTTAATAGTTTTCAATTAACCTTTCTTGTAAGATTCTTGCTAACTGTAAGATAGCTGTTCCCTGATATCTCATGTGATGTAATGTCCTATATTCTGTACTTCCTACATCAAAACTAACGCGAGTAATTACGTCAAACGAATTCTCTTGCTGTAAATGTACTAAAAACCGAACATACTGCGGAAATGGTATGTCTTCAATAATTATCTATTTATCTCTGGATAATATAAAATTACCTTCTTCAAAAAAAAAAAACACACCTTGTTTTCTACTGGAACAATACTTACATTTTGTCTAGTCCCGATTTTTACCATCGCCTACATATGAATCCTGGTAAACCTATAAATACATGTATTAGTAATACACATAATTATAATATTTAGTACAATATATGCACACCATACATTAACTACATACAGATATATATATATATATATATATATAACTTATCCTATTCAAGTTAATTGCAACTTCGTAAATAGCTTATCGTGTTATTGAAAGCATGAATTACACTATCTTTACGAGGAGTAGTATTAACTGTATTTACATCACATTTAGGTTGGTGTACAACTACTTGAGGATTGAATTTCACTCGTTTCCTCCTAGTTGTAGGGGTCATTTCTGGTTGAGTTAATACAGGACCATGTGATCTAAGGTTATTAACATGGGTCACTTTATTAGCTTGTGTTGTCAGTGGGGTACTTGGGGTATTATCCTCAGTTGTTGGGGCACTAACTTCACTATTGCCACTACTAACTGGGATATCTTCTGTTGTTATTACTTCATCACCTAGTACAACACTTTCATCTTCTTCTGTCTTTGGAGTTTCTGTCTCCAGTATTTCTTCCTCTTCATCAAAAGATAAATCAAATTCAACTAAATTATCAGTCTCTTTAAGTTCCCTCTTATCTCGATCCTGTTCCTTATTTTCGTCCACTACATTCTCATACTGATAAGGTGTATAATCTTTGACTTTCTTTAACCTACTAACATGTACTAGCTGTTTACCTTTTCCATATATCTCCTGGATATAAAAAATAACTGGACTTGTTTGCTTCAGAACTCTAAAATGACCTTTCCATGACTTTGTCAGCTTTTTAGTGTTTTCTTTCTTAAAAATTGGTGGTGTATAACAATATTTTGTCCCCTAACTTTATGTCACTAACTTGAGCTTTCTTATTTACTTGCTTCTCTTTACTTTCAACAGCTTTATAATAATTCTGCCTTGCCATCATAATCTAATGCATAATTCACTTTTTTAGAAGCTAATATCTCCTGCATAGGTAGCATTACGTCTCTATCATGAAATAGAAAGAATAGACTTTCCTGAGTAGACTCATTCTCAGCACTTCTATATGCTAATAACAGTAAAAGAATTTGCCCATCCCAAGTTTTCTGATCTTTCTCACAGCACTGAGAGATCATGTCTAACAAAGTTATATTAAATCTTTCGAATAAACCATCTGCAGCTGAATGATAAGCTGTTGTCTCAATTTCCCTTACACCTAGTAACTCACAAACTCCTTTCATTAACTTAGATATAAAGTTACTGCCTCTATCTGTCAATAAATACTGTGGTATACCATGCCTAGCTATTATGTTATTCACAAATGCCTTGGTGATCATTTTTGCTTTTTGATCAAGTAAGCATATTGCCTAAGGAAACCTAGTGAGGTAGCCCGCGACTACTAACACATATTTATTCCCTGCGTAGGATGTAGACAATGGTCCTAATATGCCCAAAGCTACTAATCGAAAAGGTGTCATTAGACTCAGCATTCTTTGTAAGGGGGTGTTCTTAATGTGTGGGCTAGTTTTTCGTTTTTGACATTCTATGCACAAATCACAATAATATTTAATATATTTCCTCATGTTTAGCCAAAAGAATCTTTTATTTATCCTACTGTATGTTTTCGCAAAAGCTGGGTGAGCTGCGAATGACGTGTCATTATAAGTTTCATAACTTTAGTTTTTAAGTTATGTGGTACAACTATTTGCAATGACCTGTTGTCATTAGCCTTTCACATAAAATATTCGAATCCAACGCGTATTTTGTATCTTCTCCCTGTAATATTTCATTACATAAAGTGTTTAAGAACTTATCTCTCTTCTGCTCACTAATCACATGATCTAGATCCCAAATTACTTCTAACTCGTCTTCATTTTCAGATTTTACCTCGCTTACTTTGTTAATCATCTGTTTTCTTCAGTTTGTGTATTTTCTACTCAAAGCATCGATATTAGAATGCTTTCTACCTGGTCTATGTACTGTTGAAAATCATAATCCTGTAGTAATAATGACCATCTCGCTAACCTGGAGGAAGGATCTTTTAATGTCATTGACCATCTTAATGGTGCATGATCTGTGATGATAGTGAACTTCCTACCATACAGATAACAAGAGAAAGTTTTAATTCCACGTACTACAGCTAAGCATTTCTGCTCTGTAACTGAATACTTTATTTCAGCTTTTCCTAACTGTCTACTCTGTTATGCTATAGGATGTTCTTTTCCATTTTTGTCTGTGTTAATTCTGCACCTATAGCGTATCCTGAAGCATCTGTGCTTAGAATAAACTCTTTGCAGAAATCTGGATAGCTTAAAATTGGTGCCTTTACTAAAGCATTTCTTAATTTCTTGAATGATTCCTGTCTTTTATCTGTCCACTGAAATTGTATTTATTTCTTAGGTAGCTTAGTTAAAGGTTTTGCCAATAATTCAAAATGCGGTATAAACCTTTCAAAAAACCCTACAAATCCTAAGAATGCACGAACGTCTTTTACTGTTTTAGGCACTGGATAATTCTTACGAACCTCTAGCTTTATAGGGTCAAGTTTTACACCATCTGCAGTTAGCAAGTGACCTAAATATTTTACTTTCTTTCTCAAAAGCTGAAATTTACTTGGTTTAAGCTTTAAGTTTGTTCTCTGTAATCTATCAAATACATGACTTAATCTTTCTAAGTGTTCTTCAAAACTTGCAGCAAACACTATGACATCGTCCAAATAACAAAAACATTCTGAATTTGGCAAGCCTGATAATAAGACATCAATCAATCTCTTAAATGTTTAAAGAGCATTGCATAAGCCAAAGGGCATTCTATTAAAAGGAAGTGCCATTCTTTGCTTTCTAAGTCATTGAGCAGTATTAGAAGCCCAATGTAAGAGAATCATTAGTTTGCAAAATTGATGACTGAAAGAAAGTAGTGTTCTTTGCTTGCTGGGCTGTCAGGTAGTAATGTCTGACAGAATGTATGAACTAAACTTAGCCTCTACTACTCGCTTGTTTACAGTTCGATCAGTTGCTGATCTTTATGATAATAGACTGAAAGGAACTGGCATTCCTTACCTTCCATGCTATAGAATGATACTGAAATTCAATGTATGTACTATATTGTGGAATTATCACTCGATTAAAATTGGTTAGAATGTCCATGTGAGGGAAAAATCAGTGATTGAAAAGGTTTTATAACCTCTTACTTTCCAAGTCATAGAGTGAATATTCTGAAGTGAAGTGCCATCCGATGTTTCGAGAAAATCACTCCAAGAATGTAGCTGAGTGGTAAGAGCTCTGAAGAGCATATCACCTTATACTCACTTCATTTTTCATCAATATTTTTAGAAAACGCCAGATTTATGATCGACGAGTGAGTTTGGTTTTTTTCTGAGTGTATATTGAAGTACAGTAATAACAATATGTAAATAGACTTTTAGTTTGTAAGTTTTGATTCCCCGATTTTTTCAAAAATAATTAATAATATAATAAAGCCTGAAATAAAGATGAGTTTGGTCTGATGGCTTCTAGATGACACTACCATCGCTATAAAGCGTAACTTTAGCACTTAACTTGAATGTTACTGAATATTTCATATTGTAACTGGAGATGAGCTGTATAAACTATTTGAGTAATTGACAAAGTGTAATGACAGCATATTTATACACATATGCATATGAACAAAACCAAGCCCACACAAAAATCAAATCAATGACGCTGCACAAATCGGAAGGATCTCCAGGGTACAGGTTACAATGTGGGATATAAAATGTGCCCTGGGTTTTGGAGGTCACTGTGGAAGTAGGACCCACATTGCGGTAAGAATACACCGTCTATCAGTCTTAAGCTGCGTTCACCAGTCTCAAACAAAGAAATTAAAAAAATAAAATAATCAAAAGAAGTAGAAATTAGGAGAGCAAAATGTTTGGTGCTCAAGCCCACAACGTCCCGCATATCACCCTTCACTGCCTGCAGGCAGTTGTGAAACGGTGACTGCTCTCCAAAGTGAAATAAAATAAATGAAAAAGAAAACGAAATAAAGTACTACCTGTTGCGTCAGCGAGGTCACGTGACTAGTGTCACGCCTCCTGCTTTCTGGAAATATCTTGTACTTCGTGAATTTTCGGGACATTACTAGATATAGGGTAGTCTGGTATATATAAGAGGGTGAAAACGTGACGGGGACAATGTGTGTGTGTGTAGGTAGTGAGTAATTGATCTGCAGTGAGAAAGTATTGTTGAAGTTAACGTTCGTTATAGCGTTTGTTTTAGCGCGAATGTTGAAAATAAGTGTATCGGTAAAGTTATATTCAGAAAGAATAAACCAGTTTTATTAA
>NW_013668443.1:59166-75659 GCF_000517525.1 Limulus polyphemus | reverse complement strand
TTCTGTACATTTAATTACGTTATTGTTAATTGTTATTGGTTTATTGTATATGGTTATTGTTCGGGACAAACAATATTAAGGAGGGGCAGTGTTGCGTCAGCGAGGTCACGTGACTAGTGTCACGCCCCCTGCTTTCTGCAAATATCTTGTACCTTCGTGAAGTGTCGGGAGATTACTAGATATAGGGTAGTCTGGTATATATAAGAGGGTGACAACGTGACGGGGACAGTGTGTGTGTGTAGATAATGAGTAATTGATCTGCAATGAGAAAGTATTGTTGAAGTTAACGTTCGTTATAGCGTTTGTTTTAGCGCGACTGTTGAAAATAAGTGTATCGGTAAAGTTATATTCAGAAAGAATAAACCAGTTTTATTAAGTAAGGACTTGTGTCGCTAAAGTTTCGTCGGAACGAAACTTTCGGAAAGTTAATTAACAAACGGAGACGTAACATACCACTTGGGAGTAAGTAAGAAAAACTTACCTCCTGAGGTTGGCATTCCATCCCCCATTGTAGTAGTAAAGCACTAATTAGTAGCACAGTAGACAAAGTATACTAGTATAAAATCCCAACCAAGTTTTCTAAACTAACTAATATAACTCCCACCCACCACTCGTTAAGAAAATTTAAACAAATGAAATAACCACACCTACAGAATGCTTATAAAGAACAAAAAGACACTTGGGAAATTAGAAGAAAATAAGAAGAGCATGGAAACAAAGGATTTGTTCTCAACGTTAAGAATCAATGAACATGAGGTTAAATTAATGAATAAACTAGATGATTTATATTATGCTAAAAGAATGTTTCAATTTTAACATTGAGAGATTCTAAATGTTTTTGTGTATGTTTCATGGAAGAAGCAATAGTAACAAAGATATTCACAATATGGCAAAAGAAAGAGAGAAAACACAGTTTTACGCGGTGTTTCTCGTTAGCATAGTGCAGAAATATCTTGACTGGATAAAGTCAAAATATTAATGAGTGAGTGAAATTGTCATTAGTACATGAAATTCACAAATAATGGCTTAGATATCAAAACCTTATATATGATAGATAGGACCATTTTTAATCATGCAGATTGAAATATCTTTAATAAGCAAACTATTTACTCTGAATATTTATACATTACAAAATGTAGCTTTGGAGCATGAAAATACTGACTTTAAGAGTAATAGGGGAGATGGAAGCACCACCCACGAGGTGGAACCTTGTAATCTATGCCATAACTGTTATACAATTCATAAATGGACATAAAACCCTATGGAAAGGCAATAAGAGTGTTGGCAAAGGCTAATGATCAAAGGTGAGATTAGAAGGGCCTAACTCAAGTCAGCTAAACTGTGTAGGACCAAAGCAGTTACAACCTCAATTCCTTCCTATTGGAACTGTGCTCTGCCTATGAAGCCAAGTCAGAGAGATGAGGTGCATGTTTCCATTCTATAACAGGAGCAACAAAGGACAACATGGACACGGGTAAATGGTCAAATGCAAACCCGAGGGAACTAAGGAATGGGAAATCCTCGAGTTTCTTGGGCACACGTTCTATAGGCGATGGTGGACTTGAGCACACAATAAGCCTGTAGGTGTGTTGTTTGACTAGTTTCTCGTTCAAATTTATAATCAAATGTTATGATTCTCCCCATAAACTTACACACTAGACTGGATCTTTGACCAATTAAAACTTGGTCAACCTTTCCATTCAAATCTGGACTTTCAGTATTTTATGGTCAAGTTTTAGCCACAGTCAATCTCTCTTTAGTCTATTAGCCAGTGGTTTCCTGTCTTGCATAATATTGAGAAGCATGCATTCCCTGTTTGATTACAGAAATGGGCCCTTAGCATTCTTCCAGCTACAAAGACATTGAGCTCCAACATGTTGTACAGAACTTCTTCCTGAGTAAGGAGACCAATTAAGTTGCTGAAACTGAAGCGTTCAGGCCTTGCCAAGCTTACACAGTGCCTGAACCCGTAAGTCCATGAATGAAGATGTAGTATTAGTCAATGCATCTGATATAGTAGAAGTCACAGGTTGGTCCTGTAGTCTCTAGGGTTGCACTACCACATATGAGGGCCAATGATCCAATCTATTGATACTGCCAAAGAAGGGCACTAAGCTTGAGGAATGATGAGTCCTAGAGACCTGTCTCGCTGTAGGATGTACCATTATCATCAGAATATGGCATCAGATGTTCTCACATCTACGAATAGACCACTTCATCCTGAAGCTGAAGAATGATTTTCCAGTACAAGTTGCATATTGAGAGGTGATGAAAACAGAGGTGGGGCAGGCTCCAGGATTATTCCACACCAAAATATGCAAAAGATAATATAATATTAAAGGGCAACAAAGGGACCTTTTGGTCCATCTAGGCTGTCCCATTCATTAAGTTAAACTATACACTAAAAATGAAAGCCAGCCTTTATCATTCAAATACTTACTACATTTTCCCTTAAACTTGTTAAAATTAACTGTATCTATCATATCTGAAGGCAATCCATCCACCCTGTTATAAAAATAAAGCTTTCTTAGCTGAAGATGACTTCAAATTTGCCAAAATTTATATTTGTGTCCCCTCGTCTTATCATTATCAACATTAAATACGAAAACATATGATGCATCAACACTTTGAATTCTCTTAACAATCTGAAACACTTCAATCAGACCCCCTCTAACTCTTCTTTTGTCAAGATAAAATAAGTTTAGAGATCTTAAACTATCATCGTATGGCAACTTTTCCAACCCAGTTTCCTAATATCCTTCCTCTGAACCCTTTCCAACAATTCAGTATGCTTTCTAAGTTAAGGAGTCCAAGATTGAATGTGGCACTCCAAATGTGGCCTAACCAATGACCTATATAATAAGATTATAACCTCTTAAAACTTGTATTCAATATTTTGTAGATGCAACTTAAAATCCTTTTTGTCCTGCCACAAACAACAGCATATTTTACTCGTAGTTAGAATTGTGATAGCCCACATGAATTACATTGAATGTATTATAATTGAAAATTATCTGCCATTTATTCCCCTAAACTGCCAAATATTCTAAATCCTTTTGTAAAGCATTAGCATTTCTCTCACAGCCAGCAACATCCAAACTTTAATGTCATCAGCAAATTTAAATAAGCTATTGATCATTCCTTCATATATTTCACTAATGTAGATCAAAAGGAACAAAAGTCCTAATAATGAGTCCTGAGGTACCCCACTCATGACATTAATCCAGTTTAAGTAAGCACCATTTATAACAACCTCTGCTTTCTTCCACCTAGCAAGTTTTCTATCCAATGAGCCAACCTGTACCCTACACCTGCACAAATAAGTTTTGTAACAAACCTATTTATGCGGCACCTTGTCAAATACACCACATGCACAACCATACCCTAATCTACATAAGCAATAACCTCTTCAAAAAATGTCAAAAGATTAGTAAGGCAGGATTTTCCCCTAGTGAAATCATGACGACTATCCAAGAAAATTTTAAACTTTGGTAAATGACTTTGCAAAGCATATTTTATCAGACCTTCAAAAATTTTTCCTATCACTCATATAAAACTATCAGTAATATGCCTATAGTAATCGAGGCAATTTATATCACCTTACTTGAAGTAACATTAGCCAACTTCCAATCTTTTGACACCTACTCATTACTAAAGAAATTAGAAAAAAATAGTAGCTCACATTTCCAATCCTTAAGCTCTTTAAAAACCCTTGGTTAAATATGATTTGGTCCAGGAGCTTTATTGTTCTTTATATCTCCCATTCTTTTTTTCTTTACAAGCTCAGAAATACTGTGAATGTCCAGTTTAATCTTGTTTCCATCTAGAAACTGTTGAGGATATTACTTAAATTCTTATTAGTAAAAACTGAAGAAAAAATAAACCAACCATCCATAATAATCAGGTATTGTCTTTTCTCTATCATCACTCAAAACATCCACCCTCATTTTAACATTTTGCTTATCTTTAATACATTTGAAAAAAACCCTTGCTATTACTTTTTACATTTTCAGCCAACCTTTTTACGAATGTTTTATGATTTCTTAGTTTTCCACTTGACCAACTCTTTTGATCTTCTATAATTATTCAAATCTCCAATTATTGCATTCAATTTTAAATTCTTATATTTATAATCTTTTCATTTAGTTTACCACTTATACCCTTTGTGACCAAGCTGGTTTTTTAGTTACAACCACCTTTTTTTGTTTATAAGGAACATGCCTATCTTTAATATCTAGAAGTTTATTTTTAAATATTGTTACGACAGCGGAAGTCACGTGACACTGGTAACACGTCATGAGATTCTCGAAGAATCTTGACTTTTCCTGGCAACTCTAGTCTGTTCTAGGCGTCCTCTTTTTTAGTAAATAAGCCCGGCAAATAAAGCGGAGATGTAATTGCAGATAGATAGAAAGATTGAAGATAGAGATAATCGAGTCAAGCCATAAGTGAAGTGTGTAAATCACTGTGATTTATAGCGTGTGTTCATAAAAGTAGTCAAGTTTAAAGTGACTGTGGAAATTATGTGTATTGCAAAGTTGTATCGAGAAAGAATAAACTAGTTTTAATTGAGAAAGGACCTGTATCGCTGAAGTTTCTCGGAAAGAATTTATTCCGGAAATTAACAAACGACCAGATACGCAACAATATTTTCCACACTTGATCAGTATCTCCAACTAATTCAGTTGCCCAATGCATAGAAGATAGTTCTTACCTCATCTCTTCAAAATTTGCTTTTTTGAAATTTAAAATCAAAGTTCCCTCATTCTTTATCTCCATATGTAGCAAAACACCATATCTCATTAAACAATGATTACTTGTGCACAACTGTTCACCAATCTCCACCCTCTCAGCCATTTCTATATTGAAATTTAACAATAAATCAAAAATATCATTGTTCCTGATCAAATCTTTAACCAATTGTTGGAGAAAAACATCTTGAATAATTTCTGAAAAACGGTCTTCCTCATGATTTGACTCTAAAGTTTCGTTTTCCAATCTATATACCTAAATTAAAATTTCCCATAATCAGAACCTCATTAACAGTTGAATTCATCATTTCATCACTTTAATCTGGTGGTCTGTAACAAATTTCAACTAAAAACCTTCTTCCCTTACAACCAATAACAGAAACCCAAATAGATTTAACTTCAATGCTATTAGATTTAATATCTTCAACTTAAACAGAAGTTTCTGTTATTAAAATTGCCTACATTTAGCTCAGTTTCAGTTATCTACTGTTCTAAAACCATCCATTTTATTTCTTATATTTGTAGCATTACAGCAATAAAAGTTTAACCTCATTACGTTCTTCCCACGCTATACTTCTCTATACATTTTATATTTTCTTCATTATTCTGGCCCTCTTCCCTATCTAATGCTAGTTGAAAGTTGCCCATACAGAGTTACATTCAAAATTTAATTAAACTACTTTATTATGAATATGTATGATTAAACTTTGCAGCAAAAGAATGTTAATAAATCAAAATTTCATATCATATAAGTTTTAATTTCTTAATTTTATAAAGAAGTGTTTAAATAAATCCTCAAACTCTCCTATTATGGGAATCGTTACATTTTTTCTCTAGGCCTCCCCCTTTTCTAATTTATTTTCCACCCTCTCTCTCTCTTTAATATATTTATAATAGTTTTAGTTTAGAGGATGGAACAGCCGAGATGGACCAATAGGTCCCATGTTGTCCCAAAACATCATGTTAAGTATGGAACTTAACGTAAATTAATTATTACAATAAAGATATTGCTATGGCATTGTTTAATTTTTATTATTTTAGTCTTCTTTGTTTAAATGTATTACGCTATTTTATTTCTAAAATTTTGTAATTGAAGTTTCTCTAAACATTGCACAGAATATAACCAGACCATTTTCTCAATATCGTTGTATATGGATGAAATTCTATTATTTCGTATATATTTACTCTTAGCATTTTTCCTTTTCATTCGGTTCAGCTAATACGATTTGCCCTCGTATTTGAATATAAATCCAACTTCTGATAGGTGTCGTTGTTAGTGTTGCTAGATTAATAAACTAATAGTAATATCTTACCAAAACTTAACTGGATTGAAGTTATTTAAATTCATAATTTGAAAAGTTTTCATTTAGAATTTGATTTTTTCACCATGGGAGTTTTACATAGAGTAAAGTAAGTGTTATATATACATTGTATTTATAATTTTGTATTACATCTTAAGAGTTTAAATTTTAACTTAAGGCTTAAGCCTCGTTTATACCACAACATGATTATGGTGCATGATCATTGTGTAACACCCAGCAGTAGTAGCATTGTACAATTATATGAAGATGCCAAGTTCCTGTGCCAAAGTCAAAACTGAAATTCATACTCGGAGCTAATCAGTGATACTATATTTACATTTATGTGTATAATAAAATTGATATATGTTGGTATAGACTATAGGTGTATGGAAGCCTCAACTTATTACTTATTTGGATTATAAATGAATTATACATGTTATAGAAATTACTGTTAAATCCCGTTATCTGGTCTGACAAGAACAGTCCGATATTTGGCAGTGGGTGGTGTTGTCTGGCTGCCTCCCTTCGACTAGTTCTAGTCTATCATTTCAAAATTAGGAATGGCTAGTGCAGATAACTCGCATAGCTATGTGTAAATGAGCCTTTCATACTTGTGATGTTGTGACATCAATTTTCTTTATTTTCGGTATAACATTAATTTGTAGTACATAATTGAAAATGTTCAGAAGAATAACCAAGTTATAAAACCAACTTTTAAATGTTTTTATGATTCCCCCCCCTCTACAAAATTACAATTTAAGATTGGTACAAATCGTATGTACAACAAGAGACCATTTTGTCCTTAAGGCTTTATTTGCACACCCACTCTTTGAAAAATATATATGTCAATTCATCCTTTACTTTTTAGGAAATTATGGATTTTTTTCTTTAAACTCTTGTAAAGTGCTAGGCATTCATACTGCTGACAGCAACTAATTCCATAATTCAGACACTGTTAGAAAAATAAAATTGTTATTAAATGGAGCTCAGCCTATCTTTTACAAATCTTAAACTTGAGTTCTCTCATTCATTTATCCTCAGAATATAGCCAGAGGAAATCAAAGGCCTCTATCTTATCAACCCATATATAATCTTTTAAATTTGAAAGAAATGATTTCTTACCCTTTTTTGAGGAGAAAATGTTAACCTATACCTGAAAGATAACTTGCATATTGATAATCATCCTAGTACCCCTCCCTGGAACTCTTTCCAAGAAGTTGATACCCTTTCTTAGGTAGAGACCAAAACTTTACACAGTATTCCAAATGAGCCTTAACTACCGACTCGTATATAGCAATAATTACTCCATTTTCACATATAATCAACCTGTCAATAAATTCACCCTAAAATGCCATTAACTATATCACTAGCAACAGAACACTGCTTGAGTGCTTTATCTACCACCAAGGCAAGTCCCTTTTCTTGAGTGAGTTCTCATCTATATTGGACATGTGATCTGATTTATAACTCAAAATCATTACCTTGCATTTGCTATAGAAATTCTGGTTATTTGCAAGTTATTTCTCCTACTAATTTATAACTCAGATTTATTACCTTGCATTTGCTATAGAAATTCTGGTTATTTGCAAGTTATTTCTCCAACTTGTCACATAATCTAAGTCATTCTTCAATATCTCAGCATCCTCAATACAGGAAATACCCAAAAGTTTAATGTAGTCAGCAAACTACTATTTATATACCTTTTAATATTATTAATGTAAATAAAGACAAGTTACAAGGGTCCAGTTTAACTGGATTCCATTAAAAACAACTTTTTGCTTTTTTCCCCCCCATACATTCACCGTACAATCCAATTAACTAGTCTTTTCTCAACTCTTATTGAATAGATGAGATTTTCTCTAGCTTTTTGAAAATCTAAGTACATTAATCCACTTCCCTTCCATCGTCCAAGTAATATTCTTGCAAAAAGATAACAGATTAGTAAAGCAAAATTTCCATTTGTTTATTTCATGTTGGCTTTCATTTGTGATAATACTTCCCAAAATGATTTTGTAAAGCTTCTTTTATCAGGCTACCTGGAAATTTTATTACTAAAATGGTAAAACTAAATGGCTTAATTTTTATGGCAACTCTTAACACCTTCTTTAAAAATTGGGGACCTGCCCACCACTTATTGATCTACCCAAAATGAAATGGAAAGATTTGCATATCTGACCTTTGATATCCTTTAACATCCTAGGGAAAACTTGGTTGGTCATGCTTTTTATCCACTTTAATCCTAGTTTTTCTACTAACACTACGGAATTAGTATCCACATGATTCAGGTCAATTCTGAATGATCAGAAAATGCTTAGCTTCAGAAATATTGCTAATATCTTCTCTTGTAAAAATAAAAAATAACAGCAAAAAATAGTTAAAAGCTCAGACATATCATAGCCTTCAACAAAAACCTTGCTGTCAACATCCTTTTAACATTTTGATTTATTTTAACATCAAAAATCTCCATGCTGTTAGTTTGAACATTATCAACCATCTGTTTTTCAAAAGCTCATTTCAATTGTATAGTTTCTTTTTTGACTGTATCCCTAGCTCTCTCATAATTGTAAATCATACAATCTATATGTCAGTTTAAAGTTATTAAATTGTTACTCTATGGTCCTCATTTTTCTCTTTATTCAAGCCAATTAATTTTGAGATCTCTATTATTCCTCTTTTTAGAAATGTTCTGTTCTTTAACTAAAAACAATTTTAATTTTCAGAATTTGACCATCATCTTTTAACTTATTATCCTAAATTGCTAGTAATAAATCTCAAAAGTTGTTGGTGTTGACTAGCTGCCTTCCCCTTAGTCTATTACTTCTAAATTAGAAACTGAAAATTTAGGAACAAAATTTTCATTATTTTTCAATACATGAAACCTAAGTGATTACTCTACCTCAGATGTTACACTACTTCAACTCTTGCAACCAAATTTTAATAAGTGGTCACCAATAAATCTAAAATGACACCCTCCTCTAACTATTTGGTAGAAAAAACATTTTGAATCATTTCAAGGATTCTTTTTTTCTTTTTTTTTCGTCACTGTTCAGCTCCATATATCCCCAATCATTGTCTAAAATTGAAGTGTAAAGGACTCATAATTATTGCATCACTGTTCTTATTAGTAGCAACCCTGATCTCATTATACAGCTTGTCATTAACCTCATCTTTCTGATCAGTTAATTGCCAATTAAAAACTTTCTATCCTTAAAACCCCCGAACATAAATCTCCGAAACTAGTCTGGCTCACAGACCCCCCCCCCCCTCCCCAATGAAAGATTAGACCATTCCGAGCTTTTACATGTTGTTAAACAAATGTTTAAACAACTCTATTCAATTATGTACCAATTGCTCAGTGTCGGCTAACAATACAAAGAATTAAATTGTGGCGAAATGCTACAAGTTCTTCACATACCTGTAGAATGATAGGTTTCTTTTTTGTGAGTGTAAAACACTTAAATACAACATTTCGATAAACTACATTTATTTTTTGCTGCCATATTTGTTCTATCCTAAATGGCAACAGTTCATCCTTGCTCACCCACTCTTTTCAAAATTCAACATTATTAAGTAACTTCTAACTTGTGTACCAAAAACAATATGTATTATCACTATTCTCCAAATTTAACCATGTTTTTATAATTCATATTATATTTTAGTCTTCCATTTCAGCTCGAGCTCTGAACTCATCTATTTTGTTTGTAATACTCCTAACATTAGAACAATAGCAACTTATCTTTTTCTTGAACCTGTTATGTTTATCTTTAAGGCTGGCAGATGTATCTATAAAACTATTACTGAATCTGTGCTCCAAGTCTCCTATTCCCAAAATACATCACTAGCTATCCTATCAGTTTGTTTTTTCCATATTTCCAAAGCTCCCTCCCCATTATGCAAGTTTAGTTTAGACTATCTTTAATGAGTGTATCTAGAGCTTCTCAAAATATCCTGCTCCTAACCTGCTTAAGGTAGCTTGTCCCTAGCATATAAGGCTGTAAAGGGCAGATTTGGACCTTCAAAGTTTCCAAACAAATTACCAAATGCAGGTTCAAACCTCTGAATACTAATTTGTATGATTTATTGATGATGTCACCATAGCTGCTAGTTTGTTTTAATGAAAACTCTTTAATTTTACAGGTAAATCATATTTATGAAATAAAACATTCACATTTAGTTTACAAATACCTTAAATAGAACAGCAATCAACCTTGTTGTTTACGTACACATATTTGATGTTACATGCAATACTTGTGTAGATACAATAAGTTTTCATTGCAAGAGTACCTTGTTGTGGTCAATTAAAAGAACTGCAGCTGACTTAAACAAAACAAATCTTCATTTAGAAGTCACTTTTTCTAGCAGGATAAGGCATGACATTTTTAACATAAAATTGTTGATTAATTAAATATTGAAATTATTTGTTTTAGTGTATATTTTGTTTCATATTTATTTTATCGTAACATTGCTCTTACATCTTGAACACTAGGCATTCAGTACATATAACTGAAGCAATTCAGCCACTAAATGTAACTCCCCTCCTGCTCTTGATTATAATGGTCTGCCCTAATCCCAATGCAAGGAAGTTGTTAAATATATCTTTGTGGTGGTATTCATGTGTGTGTTTTAGTACTATGACATTTGTTTAAGATTGAATTTTCCATGTGAGTGACATTAAATGTGCAATTACTATTCAAACATTGTTAAATGGTTTCTATTAACAAGAGAAAAAAAATCTGATATTGCTTGAATGCCACTTGACAAACCTTCAAATTTTTAGAACTATCTTAAAATTTCTGGCTAGCAAATGAATTTCCAATCATTCTTCTACTAAAATACAACTCACCTTTATCCAGAAAACTATTTCACAGGTCTAGCCAGATCACCTGATGCTGTAAGTATAGAGGTAGCACTCCTGATAAAGCCATATGCCTATTTTTATCCATAATATGTGAAGGAATTCTTTATTTTTTAAGCACCTATTGTTTACAATTTTCAAAATCAGTTACTCCTACATGTACTACAAACAGAATCTTCCTTGGTACTAGGAACTAAACTGTAAGTATACTGTATAATTTCCTGTACTTTAGTACCTGGCATGGCAAGTAAATTCTAGTCGTAGTATTTCTATGCTCCCCTCAATAAATAACTATCATTATACTTATCCACCACGCTGTGCTGAGATCCGTTTTTTCAATCATGCTAATGACTAGAGCTGCCTGATATAATCAATTACCTATGAGAAGTTATTATATTGTTTGATGAAAATTAGGGTTTCCAATTATTAACATAACGTTTTGGGACAACATGGGACCTATTGGTCCATCTCGGCTGTTCCATCCTCTAAACTAAATTAAGATAATTTTAAAAGAATCTTAAAGTCAGCCCTTATCGTTCATATACTTACCAAGCTTTTTCTTAAACTCACTTAAATTTACTGCTTCTACAACATCCGAAGGCAACCCATTCCAGGCCAACCATCCTGTTAGAAAAACGAAACTGTCTTAACTGAAGATGACTCCTACCTTGTCAAAATTTATATTTGTTTCCCTTAGTCCTACTATTCTCATTGTTAAATATGAAAAAAGATGATGCATCAACACTATCAATTCTCTTTACAATCTAAACACCTCAATCAGACCCCCCTCCCATTCTTCTTTTCTTCAAGAGAAAACAATTTGAGAGATTTCAGCCTCTCCTCATATGACAACCCCTCCATCCCAGGCACCATTCTAGTAACCCTTCTCAATTCAGTGTCCTTCCTAAGGTTTGATTGAGGTACATTAAACTTTTTATGTATTTTTTGTTCATCTGAGCAACAAATATTCACATTTTTACATCAAATAAATTTTCAAGGACTATGGTACACAAAAATCAGCATTGCACTTCCAACATAAAAAAACAGAGATAAACAAGGAGAAAAAAAAATTTTCCGAAGATAACACAAAAAAAGATTATTTTTTAGCTCCTCTAATTGACAAAGCCATCTCCAGGAAAATATATACTATAATCAGGAAATCTAAACTGCCAATTAACGTTAATGAAGGGCCAGGTCCAACCCCAAAAATTAACTTTAAAAATCTTAGTACACTACCCTACAATGTAATGAAGCCCACTGTTTTACAAAAATGTATTTGAAATCTAAAGATGGGTGTATTGTCTCCAATGTTGTTTACCAGCATACATGTAATATCTGCCATCATACATACATAAGAGAAACTGGAAGAACCCTACACACACAAGGATAGGAGAACATACTCTCTTTATAAACAACAACAGATCATTTTTTAACTAATAATACACGAGTAACAACCGACTTGAAACCATCATTCTCCATATATATCTTCACCAAAGCCACCAAGTACACTGACAGAAAATTCAAAGCTCCTCTCATTGAACAACTACAACCACAGAAGAATAGAGACAAAGGATGGTGCCTATAATTTTGACGTTTTTTTTATCCTATCTTTTTCTTATTTAAATATGTAACCTTGATAGAATTTTTATAATAGAACAGTTAATTATTTAAACAATACTTTTCATACAATAATAAGCTTATTACTGAATATGTCAAATGCATGCTGTATATTTGGTTATAATTTATTATTTAAACCTTTTTAAGTTTTGTACTGTCATTTATGGTTTGTATTTTAGAGGAATGCTCCTGAAGAAGCTGTAAAGCAGAACATTGAATGTCCAATTAAAGAAGGACAACATTTTGGTGTTATAAGGTCATTTATTTCTAGTATTAAAAGTTCTTCTGTACACCAATATTAGTGATCATTTTAGTCAGGTCTTTCCTAATATTAATGGACTTTTCATCCAAGAAGGTTACCATATTATAGACTGCTTGTGATTACTATAATTCTGATGTTTCTAATTGCCTCATATCATGCTCACTAATACATCTCAAGGTAGGGTTCCACATCTACACTCTCATCATATGTCAGGTAAATAACAGCTTCTTTTGTTTTTTTAATCAGTAGTTATATTTAGCTTTAGGCCCTTTTTTTTATATATTCACTATAAACTGAACAAAAAGTAATGCAAATGCTAAGTGCATTCAGAGCAAGACAGCGAGCACAAACATCACATTAAGCAAAGGAATGTGTACTTCCTGCAGTTCCAGCAGTGCTTTCATAAGAACAAGCATAGAGCTAGTCTGTCTATGTTTCAAACATCTTACTTAAAATTTATAATGTTCTATTACTTTTGCACTGATCAGACACATACCACCCATCTTCCAATGAAGAAAATGTGATAATTGGTACAAAATGTTTGGTCTGCCTCATATTCAGCAATCAAATTCATATTCTGTTATTTTCTCCACAATTTTACAATTGAAGATGTAGTAGCAGTGCATTCATATTTTGGTTAAGCTTAATGGCAAGAGGCTTAACATTTCTAAGGTGGAATTCTTTCCAGGAATGGAAAATGATACAAAATACTGGAGGTAGGCATAAATCATTTTTGTTTAGACAGCAGTTTGTAATAACACTGGTATTGTTGATTGAAATGTCTTCTGTAATACAAAGAATTAACTCTTTCACTATGGGCTCAGTCAATTCAGCTTAGTTTGTGACCCCAACTTGACCTTTATTGTTTTCATGTTATAACTTCTAATAGTGTGTTTTGTATATCTTCAAGTTTTCAATAAACATAAGTATTTTGTAGACAAAATATCAGAATTTTTAATGAAGTACTTTTACCAAACATTTCTTTGACTATATGGAGTCAGTGTTGACTGCTCTAAGTGCAAAGTAATTTTCATGGAAAGATAAAAAAAGAAAAAATACTTCATCTGAAAATGGCCAGATTTCATTTACATAGTCTCTAAAAACCCCTAAATAAACTTCATGGATTTTACCATTAAACATAAAATGTGATTGGTTCATCACAAAATATAAAACTGTTTTCAATACAATAACTCACCTGTCACACAGTTTAGCTATCTTTTTTGTGTGTCTGCTTCAGAGAGTTGCATGCCACTAACCTTGAAGCAACTCCCACCAAATTTCACATGTTTTGATGTGAACTGCACTGGTGCATGATGCTGTCATTATACAACAAAATATCTCAACCAATAGGAGGGCAACACAATCTCCATGCACAGTAACTCTCCCTCTCCCTGTGATAACTTCATTTCTTCTTCTTGGCATTGTGTTGAACAAATGTGTTTAAATTTCTCATCACAGTTCAGTTTGTTGAGATTTGCATTGTTAAGGATTCTTTTGATTTTTGCTCCATGTGGCTTTTGTGATTGTGACTTGTACTTTGTCCTGTATGAGGGATGTTGTTCACACTGAGGCCTTATTTTTACTAAGGCTTCTGGAAGCTCATTAATTGTTGGGAACATTGTAGCCATTTCTTAGTGTGTTGTGGTTTACCACATGCTTACTGAGCCACTTATTCCAGTCTAATTTGTGAAAATTCCTTCTCCTTGATCAGGAAAAATGTAATGGACTACCACTTTCCCTGATTCTTTGGATAGTGCCTCACCACTCAGGAAAGACCTTAACCTTCCAAATTTTTTTGAAGATTTTATTCTCAAGTATTTTCCTTTTCTGTTCTTTATTATTATTTATTGTCTTTTTACTTCATGTTTCATGATTCTTGGAGCTTACCTTGGCTTTCCTCCTTGCTTATTAAGATTTATACTATTTCTTTTCTCTAATAGCTCCACTCTTATACTTGAGTGCCTACCCCCGCCCACTCACATTTGTGACCCCTTTTTTGTTTTGGCTTGTAGAATTTTTCCTTTTCTGCCTTTTCTCTGAGGCACTACACTGTGCTTCGATGGGGTTTTCAGTATGCATTCATTTCCTGCTCTTTTCTAGCTTTAACTATTACACTTCTTCTGCTCTATCCCTCCTCACTTTGTTTCCCACTTTTTGGGACTCTTCCTGTGTAAGATGTTCTTTCACTTTTGGGGACTCTGGCTTTTCTGGAACTCCTCATTTTTTTGAAGCATGCACACGTGTGTCTCCTACAGTGGACTTTTTGAAACTGTAGGTTTCTTTCTTGTGTTTCATTGTCCTCATTTGTGATCCTTTCCTCTGGTACACACATTTTTTGGTTCTGGCTATTGATTTTCTTGTCCAAGCCTGGTTCTCACTTCTTTCCATATTGCCTATTCCCTTCTTTGTCTACTCCCTCAGGTACACACCTTGATAAGCATCAGTTTTTTTGGATCCTATGGTCGGTGCCTCTTTGACTAGCTCATCCTTGGTTTCCTCTGCTTCACTCTTCTTGTTCACACTCCCTCTTCCTCTATTCTACTTCCATTGTCTTGCTTCACCTTTACACGTCCCTTTTTCATTCTGGGATATTTTCCCTCTTTCTTCACACGTGGGTTTTGTCTGATCTGTTTCCTATCGGGCCTGTGTGGCCTTCTTTTTGTCACTTTTTTTGTTGCCATTCTACTATGTTTATCTATCTATCTATGTGGTAGGTCTTTCATCATTTGTGCATCTGTCACTCCTTTATTCCTGGACATCCTACTGTGTACCACCTTTCTGCTCTTTTTACCTGGCTGTTCATACATTGTTTCTTAGTCTCTGCCTTTGTTAGTTGTTGGGCAAACTCGTTTCTGGCATTTTACCTTTCCTGGTATCCAAGATTTTTCTTCTCTTGTACTCCCCACTCTGTTATATTCCTTCATTCTTCTCTATCCTCCTCACCCAACTACCATACCTGTCCAAGACCTTAGTGAGGATTTTCACACTCTCATGCATGCCTTATTCAAGTCTATGGCTTTTTGATTGTGTACCATCTTTCTCTCCAGACTTCCTTTCTCTTTCTTCTCACCTGTGATTACTTACATTCTATTATCTATGCTATAAATGCTTCTCACACCCTTTCCATTCCCCTTTCAGATCTTTCCATCCTCAAATTTCAAGTGCTTGGGAGGGTATCTGTACTTTCTCTCCTATCTCCCTTCCTTGTGGATCAGCTCTTGTCCTGTTAAGCTGTTCTATGTTCCAAATGATGGACCTTTCTCTCCTTCTGCACTTACTGGATGGGTCTGTTGACTCTGCTATATTTCGACTGCTATATATTCAATTAATAACAATTTGTTTTTTAAATCATTATGGTTAGTACATATCTTCAAAGCTCTGTTAACATAACTATAAAATGCAGACATTTTTTGTGACTTAGTATGACATGATTCTTGGTGTGGGGGCATAAGAACAGAAAAAGGTTTCCAGTAAACGGATGTTTCTAAATTACCTTGTACATTCCTTTTCACCAATACATCTAGAAAAGGCAAACTATTATTTTTCTCAAACATAAATTGTATGGATGTTTCAATGCTGTTCAAATAGTAAGCAAACTCTGTTAATGCCCTATTACCATATCTCCGTATCAAGAATGTGTCATCTACATACCTTATCCAAATATCAGGTTTACATTTTGCACCATTTATGGTTTTTGTTTCAAATGC
>NW_013668443.1:57793-58920 GCF_000517525.1 Limulus polyphemus | reverse complement strand
TAATTTTATGTACATTTGGAAGTACATAAAATCTCGGAGTAATAAAACTAGCTGGAATTAATCATTTCTTCTGTACGTATGTTAAAGTTAAACAGTTTTTAACACTTGTTTTTACAAGTTTGTGATACTTATTAGTAGGGTTATTCTTAACTTTTTTTATATGTATTTGTCTCTAACATATCTTCTACCCCTTTAAGGTAGTCACATTTATTAAGTACTACAATTTGACCTCCTTTATCAGCTTTACAAATAACAATATTATTATTATCATCTTTTACTGATTTAACAGCCTTTATATCTACATTTTGTTTTTTCACTACTGGGTTGAAATTACTTACAAGTTTATAACATTCAGTTCTAATTATATTTGTAGAATTATCAGTTATCACTTTATCCAGATTTGGTTCTATATCCATTATTAAATCTTCATTTCTAATATTTAATTGTTTATAAGCAAAACCCAGACCTTTATTTAATACCTCCAACTGATTGTTATTAAGAACCACATCTGACTCATTCACTATTTTAGGATTTTTCCAAAACTCTTTGATAATCTTCAGGTAATGTATCCAATTTGATTTGTTCATCTTTCTTTTTGTCTTTTAATTTAGTGTATTTCTGATTCAATTCATACTTATACTTCTCAGTGTCTCTTCTTGTCCGATTCCACGTAGAGCTTTCCCATTCAATCCAACGTTCATCATCATTTTCTTTTACTGCCGCTAAATGTAGTTGATACACCTTATTTTCTTGTTTGGCTATAACACTTCTTTTCTGTTGAATCGTGATGTGTAGTATCTGTTGTTTCATTTTTTGTACACAGTACTCTACTTTTCTTCCTTTGATATTAAATTTTACTTGTATAAACTTTGGAATAAGATTCTCTCTTTTACATCTCACCAAAAAATTTAGTTGAGAAATCAATCGTTTTAGCTTACTCCTCTGTCTTGCAAACTTCTTTGCTGTGCGTCCCGTTTCTAGACACATGATTATAGTATTTTGGCACTTGTGTATAAAGTTAAAATCATAAATAATATTCAACGTTACACTGGTACACAATTAAAAACATTTTATTTAGGCCTATCTATGGCCTTCAAAAAGTTGACTGACTCTACATGTTTCGACGT
>NW_013668443.1:49860-57008 GCF_000517525.1 Limulus polyphemus | reverse complement strand
TTTCTCCTGTTGGCTCTGAGGCTGAGCTTGTGGGTAATCAAGGGTGGACTGGTGAGAATTTAGACTATTTTTCCAACAGCTTCCTTTGCTAAACCTCTGATGGACATTCCTCTTCCTGCACCCACCTTTTTTACACCTAGTATGTCATATTTGTAATGTTTTGAGTATTTTTCCTGTGGCTTATGAATCTTCACCTTCTTTATTGGGAGAAACTAGTTCATCTGATTACCTAGTCTTTCCACCTTTGCCAGATATTGCTGTGCATGGAAGGAGATTTGCAGATCAATTGAGGGAGGTGCTGCCATGCCTTGATTTTCCATTGCCTTTAGAACCATTATTTGGACTCTCAGAAGTTAGACCCTCTACTTCCTATTTGGGGCTTTAGACAAGATGCCACTGTTAGTCTTAATCTCAGTTTTCCAGAATTCTTCTGTCACTTATAACAGTTTTGCATTTTTATGATATTTTCAACTGTTGTCTGAGGCCTATTATAGATCCCCTGCTCAAATTTCGGAGGATCTTGTTTATTAATTAACTTCAGGTCATTGGCTTCTGATCTCTCTTTGGTATCTTGGTTGTTTTGGAGAGAGAGAGAGATGCCTTATTGGAGGGAGAAGGTTCTTCTCTTAGACAGCCTATTTTTGCAAGAATTCCAGATTCCATAGAGTCTAGAGTAGATGGGGCCTTTCTACATTCTTCACTTTTTACACTGGCTTCTCTACTGTCCCAAACTTCTTGTACAGGACAGTTTACTACATCCCCCATTCTAGTTTCCAGACCTCCTGCTTTGGGGCCATGATCCTTGGAACATAAGGGTGATTTTGACCACACCAGAGGAGATCCTCCTGCATGATGGATTGCAGATTTCAGCATCATTGATTATCTTATGGGGTCAGATCCTGTGAGGGTCTTGTCTCAGGGGGTTCGTGTCAGTATGGGAGACATTCACCACAGATCAGTGGGTCATTCGAGTTCTCAGGAGTAGATTGGTCATTCAGCTCATGTCTCTTCCCTTGTCTCTTATACTGCTTAGCTTCCCACTTCCAAAGGACCCTCTTACTTCCAGCAAGCACAAGCCATCCACGATTTTCTGCACAAAGAGACCGTAGAGTGTCACCTCTTTTCTCAAGTGTTTTACTCTCAGGTGTTAGTAGTACTAAAAAGATGGGTGATTGGTGACCTGTCATTGACCTTTCTTGTCTCTATCGCTTTTTCCAGCCTTCTCATTTTGCAATGGAGTTGTTTCTTTCCTTTTGGTGGCTCTTTTCACTCGGAGTATAGATAACAAAATTCAAAGTTGCAGATGCCTACTTTCATATCCCAACCACTGAGTCTTCAACCCGTTATTTCCATTTCGTGCTCTATCATACAGTCTTGCATCTGCTCATTTTTGGCTGGATAGTTGGAGTTTTTTCATGTCCACTCCACTCCCCAGCATTCACACTCACCATTACTTGGACAACTGGCTTCATCTTGCCCTTTCCCACCATTTGGCAGAACTGCACACTCAAGCTCTGTTATCAGAAGCTGCGTGAGCTGGGTTTCTTATGAAAAAGGAGAAGTCTATTCTTACTCTCACACAGTACCTCATCCATTTAGAGGTATTTTTTAATTCCACACTAAGCCAGGCCCAATCTTCTCCTCTATGCCTTCAGGCCATGGTAAGGATGATTCTTCAAACTGAGATGTGTCCTTCTCCACCAGCACACACACTATATCTTTTGGGGATGTGGGCATCCTTGAAATCACTCATTCTTTTAGGTCTGACCCACATGAAGGCCTTTCAAATGGTTGTTATGGAATCAGTGAAACATTTGCACAGATGTGCTGGATTGTCGGGAGATACTGTCGGTTTCTAGTTTGCTGGATCTCAGTTGGTGGTAGAACAGGGACAACACAACAGTAGGTGTCCTTCTACCACCTCCATGGCCAGAGATACATCTGTTCACAGCTACTTCTCTTCAGGGTTGGGGTGCTTGTATAGAAATTACGGAATTCCATGGACTTTGTACAGTATCAGAAGCTTCTCAGCACACCAATCTCTTGGATCTTTTAGCAGTTCAACGAGCTATGACAAAGGGTCTCGAATTGGTGCGAGGGAAGGGTAGTAATGCTTCATGTGGACAATTCCACACTAGTCTTGTACACACACACACGAACCAAAGTGTTCTCCTTGTTTGTCATGTTCCAGGGGTAATGAATCTAGTGGCCAACTAGTTATCACATTCTAACAAAGCTATTCCTATGGAATGGATGCTTCATCTTCATGTTTTGCATTGAATTTGCTCTTGTGTAGAGACATCACAGGTCTGCTTTTGCCACATACTGAACTCTTCAGCTACTGTTGTTTTGGTCTCCAGTATTCCACCCTTTGACTTTGGGAGTAGATGCTCTCAGCCAGGATTGGATGGATCTTAATTTTTTTGCATTCCCTCCAATTCATATACTCTCCAAGGTTCTGACACTGATTTACTCCATGTTCTGTTGAGTTCTTCTGGTAG
Organism: Limulus polyphemus; assembly: GCF_000517525.1. Taxonomy (NCBI): domain Eukaryota; kingdom Metazoa; phylum Arthropoda; class Merostomata; order Xiphosura; family Limulidae; genus Limulus; species Limulus polyphemus. The sequence continues at coordinate 54,507 of NW_013668443.1, read as the reverse complement.
CATTGTATTGGCTGGGTGAGCCCTGTTTTCCACTCATCCAGTATTTTCAAGAGTGTCAGCTTCTTCCCCTTCCTGCTTGACCATCTCTTACCTCAGCCTCAGTCGGACATTTTTCATCCAGCAGTCAGTGTTCTTCGACTTCACAACTGGCTTTTATGCAGATGTTGCATGACCTTATTAACATGTTCCATTCAACATCCTTCTTTAGAAGTTTATCAAAGGAAATGGTTTACTTATCATCAATGGTCTATCAGACATGGATTTAACCCTTTGAGTCCCACTGCACCACATCTCTCAGTTTTTGACATGGTTATTTGACAAAGGTTTGACACCTTCATCTGTCACCTTGTGTAAAGCTGCCTTACCACTTTTTGTTTTTTTAAGGAAAGAAAAGTTCTGTGTCCCTGGTTTTGTCATTACTTTTGAAATCATTTTGGGTTATTCGTTCTCATCACCCTTTCCAGGTTGCTAATTGGGATATCACAGTAGTTCTCCATGCATTAACCTATCCACAATGTCAACCTTTGGAGTCATGTTCAGTATATCATCTTTCACTTACAACATATTTTCTTCTGTTATCAGCCGGAGGGTGTTGACATTCAGATGTGTTTGTGCTTCATATTCACAAAACACTGTATCATTCCAACTCCATTTTATTATATCCAGGCTGGTCCTTTCTACCTAAAAATTCAGCAGCTATGGAAGGAGATAAGGCTTTTTCTTCTATTAATCTTCCCTCTATTTCCTGTTTATAGAACCATTCTAATGAAGATCGTTTTTAATGCCTGTTTGGGCTTTCTGATGTCGTGGTGTGCAATGAAGCATTTCAGGGCTTGTGTCACTAGTTACTTATCCAATGGGATCCTTCAATATCATGCAACATATCCCCTCTCACTTTGACAAGTTGGAATTGCTAATTTGGTCTTTCATTGGAGGAGCAGGGACTTCTTAGGGCATCATCTCATGAAATTCAACATATATCAATGTCCCTGGTAGCTTGGTTACATTGACTGTGAGAGGGAATTGTAAAGAAGGGTGTTAGATGGACCATACCTAATGCCTTTATATTGTACTATTTACAGGACTTAGCAGTCTCTGCCTTGCATGTGTCCCCCCCTCCACATGACTATTCTACATGCCCTGAGTAACTTCAGGGACCTTCTTAGCATTTTCATTTGAATCCCACTCAGTGGCGAGTGTTGTCTCTGCCTGTTCAGATATGGTTTTACAAATCTGTGCTAGCTACTAGTAGACTAATAACTAAATTCTGGTAGCAACAAGCTTTATAATATACCATACAGGACTTCTGCTCATGGACTATCATGAATAGAACATAAAGGGACTTTGCTCATCCCTTCTAACCACTGAATTGACTAATTCAGGGTTGGTTTGCTTTTCAAAATAGGTAACATGATTCACCTATTGTACTGTCTCCAGAACATAGATCCTCAGGACCCTCCAATGCGAGTCACCCCTCTCTTCTAGTGGAGCAAGGGAGTCCTTACCACTCATTTTCCAGTTGCTGGAGTGGTAGACAGAGGTCTAATTCCTCCTGAGTGATGTTTATACTCTTTATTCCACTCAAGGAGAAGAGGGCAAAGCTGAATACCCTCCCACCCTTAACCCTGGAGTGAGGCGTGACTTGACTCTGTAATTCTGAGTTCTGTTGGTTGCATTCTGAGCTTTTTCAGGTTGGGGAGAAAGACTTGTCCAGTCGTATGTTGCTTGCCTTCCCTTCATCATTCCGGTGGCTCAAATACAACATTCTGTAACTTTTAGGTTGGGTGCCTGAGCCCACATTTCCAAGCTCAGTTTGTTCTATTTTGTGATTCTTCAGGTTAGAATGAGAGTTTCTACACTTAAGTATTGCTTAACTAACTTCTTTTTTTAATTTCAGTGGTTTGACATGTAACATACAGCTTGAGTTCCCATCTTATCATATTCCTATTATACAGTTAAATCATATTGCAGTCACCATACCCTAGCCACTACACATTAGATCTAGCTTTTTTTCCACAGCCCTACAATTCCAATGAAAAGATGTGGAGCCTCATCTGTGTGGTTGGGGCCTGGATGAATCTCATGATAATGAGTAATGTTGACTCTGTAGTTGGTTGGCCTTTGCTGCCCACGTTTAGATTTCATTTTATCTGGGCAAAGAGCATACCTGTTCCAGAAGTAGTGCAGACCCCCACTAGTGTGCTTTATTATATCTCAATTTTGCACATCTACACAAATGCTTTTTGTGTGGCTCTTGCCCTCACTGGTTTCTCCACTTGTGTGTTTCAGAAGTTTCATTTTTCTATACCGAAAATATACTTCCGATAATACTTGCCTCCTCTCACACTATTCCGCCCTTCCTCCCCACAATAGCCAGTGTTTGGGTCTGATAATCTTACCAGTGTCAAAAAAGTAAATAAGAAAAAATAGTGGGGAGCTTACATACAGATCAAGGGCACATTGACATAGGTGGAGAAAGTCACAAGATTAAAATCACTAGGAGCAATATAGTGGGGTATAAAGACTTGAGCAAGTAATGTAGAATTCATACCAATGCTTAGACAGGCAAAGATAAGAACCTTTCATTGGGATAAAGCTAAAGTATGAGACGAGGTAAGTATTATTGGAAATAAATTTTCAGTATAGGAAAATGTAAACCTTTTAACTGGTGATGATACAGTTCAGTTAAAATATACCTTTGTAATGTATTAATTCCATTGCACAAAATGTTTTTATCTGGGTTACTAATAACTTCTGAATGAAAGTAAAGAAGAGTGTCAATCACATATTTGATATATCCATAAGATACATAAGATGTAGTGGTTCATATGCTATTTATATTAGCAAATTGTTTGACAACTGGTAAGGTATAAACTGGATTAAGTAGTTTTATTTATGTCACATGATGTTGGAAATAGCAGAAGAATAATATAACAGTATATTATTGAACATCATATAGTGTGAATTATTATTTTAATTATTTTGAAGCATTTTTTGTTAATGCATTTGTTATTTTTCTGTAGTACTTACTATGAATTAAACTAGGATAAGTATTCTAAATTCACTGGAATTGGAGGCAAATTGAGTTTGATTCCATCTCTGTTTTTCATGATATGCAAGTGAAAGCTTTGGAAATTTCTCAAGGAGTTAACCTGAGGAATTAGTGATTCCTATTAAAATGAATTATTTCAATATTTAGGCAAGTTTTCTTTTCATTTATATGTTGTAGCTGAGTTATTTAAATATTATAGTGGACTGAATCTTTTTTATTTTCATTTTATATTCAGTTTTAATATTGTTAGCTTTGCATGTATAAAAGTCTTATCTATATTTCCAGAAAACCACAAACTCGTAAAGGAAAGCTTTATTTAGAAAATAAAGAACCCAAAGTTCAAGAAAATGCAAAAACTGCAATATTTGTCAGAGGGTCCACTGCAAGTGAAGTAGTCTTGAAAGCCATGAAAGATTTTGTAAGCTTGTTTATATTTTTCCTTTATTTTTTAGTGTAGTGACTGTGTACAACTAATAACTGTGTAAAATCAGATCTACATGTATTATTTAATCTTGCAAATTAAGCCAAGAAGCAACTTGTATGCCTTTTTGGATAGTGAGGATTAATTTTTATCCATAAAAAAATTTTAAAAAGTGTTTGGCACCTAAATAATGTCTGAAAAATACAAAAAAAAAAAGTTTCTGTTGTTGTTCAAATAAAACATGGCAGTATAATTTCTTTACTGTTACATTGATTTTAACTATTTTATTGTAGTCGTAAAGTACTTCCTAATTATTTGCTGAAGATTTATCTTCATTATTCTTGGCTTTTCAGGCCAGCAAGACTTCATTTCAAGTAGTATTAGTAAGCTTGACTTGTATCATTCAAACTCTGTAGTATGCTTTCTGAGCATTTCTTAGCAAAACAAAATTTGATACATTGATGGTATGCATTGTAGTTGAGCTTTAGCTGTTAGTTTTAGCTATACATTTATTTTTGTTTATTTCTGTTTTTGTAGTTGGATTTTTTTTTTAATTTTCTTTATCTGTTGCATATTTATTCCAAAGCATATTTTAATATAATATTTCATTTTGCAATTTATAAGGCTACTGCATTCTGATGTTATGAGCATTTTAAAATTATGATGTTAAAAAAATCAAATTCACTCATATGGTAACACTGGGAATGTAACCCTGCAAACCTTAACTCTTCCGACACAGGGTCGGTCAATTTGCCCGAGTCACGTGACCTTCTGTACACGTTTAAAGTTGACATCAATTTAATACTTATAACTCTCTATATATTTGGTACATATTCACAAAGTTTGGCAGTCTTTCAGTTAATATTACAAGTCTTTCACATACAAAAAGTCATATTTCTTAGTGAAGTACTTTTAATGAAATAAAGTTTTGTCCATGAATATATTGAGTATTTGTTTTGAATAGTCCGTGTGCAAAGTAATTTCGTGTTAAAATTAAAAATACTTTTTGTCATCTCAAAAATCTCAAATTTCCTTTGTGTAATCCCTAAAACCTCCTAAATGCATTTCAAACATCTTTTTTTCACTAAATAATTCTATTTTATATGTTATTTTCTCTACCCTAATCTCAAACAAGATTGGTTAATTCGACTTATCACATAACCACCAAAAAAAA
>NW_013668443.1:48722-49839 GCF_000517525.1 Limulus polyphemus | reverse complement strand
CAGAGTGTGTCTATTTTTGTTGGTTTGATAAACTTACTAATTTCTTATCCTAGCACTCTTTGTAAGTGTAACATTTTGATCAATTTGTTAGTACAGACCCTTCTTTTCTTTCTAGTATGACTTCAAATTTTAACATGAAACTACATTCGTTTATCCTAAGTAGCTCTAAATTCATAACATTATACATCTATTTATAATTAAATTTTATTGTTTTATTGCCTTTTGAACTGTGTCTAACTGCTATCTGTGCCATTATAAGTTGTAAATCACTCGGGGAACGTGCAGTTCACATTATGTTATTGAATTACATTACCCTACGAGCTGCTCATGTGCATGCTTCATGAACAATTTTAATTACATCATTATTATTACTTATTTTACCTATTTTAGTCTTAAATAACTTAAAAAGATCCATACTTTTAATTTTAGTTTTTTTTATAATAATAAATAAAGAATAAATATGAAAAACGAGAAATAAAGTACTTACCCAGTCTTCTTTTTTCTTGCCCTCGATTGTCGATGAGAGTTAAGCCTGATTTTTTTTACTGATTATAGTAAAGCACTTAATAATTTTTATTTAATTAAATAATACATCAAAGAATATAGACTAATAACATGCAAAAAGTAGACAAATTCACTTACCTCTCCAAATTTTCCTCGCTTTCTAACTATGCGACAAGAGCCGTTAGAAATTCATCCAAGCTAGTCCTTAACTTTCCCACAAGAACAATGTTGCTACTCAGAGTGACATTGATGGTTATCTGTTCAAAACACAATGTTATACAATATGCCATTTGATAGATGAAAACCTTGACTTTCTATTGGTTATAGGTAATATATAATGAAACATAAGAGAGAACTATCAACCAATTGTGAAAGAGAGGAAGTGGCAGGAGGGGTCTGATTTTCTCTTTGATAGCTCAGTAACAAAACAAAATTGAAGGCTAAAAAATTATAGTCTGTTTGAGCAATAAAGATTTTTTTAGAGAGCATTTTACATTTAATTTTATACATTTTCGAAGGGTGATGGATAAAATAGGGATGATGACATGCTAAGACAAAATTTGTCATGTGTGTTACACTAGTGGAAATTCAGGATTTTTTATATATTTCCTTT
>NW_013668443.1:12844-48701 GCF_000517525.1 Limulus polyphemus | reverse complement strand
AACATAAACAAAAAGTAGTTTAATAAAAATTTTGAATGTAAGACACTAAAACCTTGTGTCATGCATAGTAAAGGGTACCCGGGCCGATAGGGTTAATAGAATATAGTTATTCTAAAATGATACCACAGTTAAGCTATCTTCTCCATGTATCTACCTTAGATTTGCATGCCATTAGCTCTGAAACAACTTCCACTTAATGTCACATGATGTAACATAAATTGTTCTACTGCATGATGATATAATTATGTGACAAAACCTTCCACGAATAGGAGGTTGACATACTGCCATGCGCGCTAACTTTCCCTATGCTCTTGCACTTATGAATCTTTATTTTTCTCATCAGCACTGTATTGACCAGATATGTTTAAATTCTTTAGTCTCGTGTTTACTTTTATGCAATTTGCATTGTTAACATTACTCTGATTTTCATTTTCTTTTATTTTAAAAGCTTAAATTGTGATTGTGAATTATCAATGAATCGTGTAACGTGTCTTTATTTTTTTTGTTTGTCAACTTTTCATATATTGTTTTTTTTTTTTTTTCTTACACTGGAAATATCTACTAAGACATTACCTGTTTTGGAAGTATTTATTGTTCAAGGTTCATTTCCCAACATTTTATGCACTTGTAGATTTTGTGGCTTTTTATTTTCACATCGTTATTTTCAGATACGTGTTTTTTGTTTTTTCTTAAACCGGAAGTATCTACTAAGACATTACCTGTTTTGGAAGTGGTTCATTTCCCAACATTTTCTGCACCTGTAGATATTGTGGCCTTTTATTTTCACATCATTATTTCATAAGTGTCAGTAATTTCCACACTGTCTCATGTGAGACAACATGACATTGTTCCTGCTAGTGTAAGAACTATACTGGCGTCGGGTTTGTCTTTATCTTTTGGGAGAAGTGATGACTTTTCTGTGGTGGGTGGTAGAGTCTTTCATGTAGTCTGGAAATTCTTTTGTACCTGACTTACATTATATTTGTTTCTTGTTCACGACTGATGGGGTTTTGCCAGTATTTTTTTCCCACCACCTGCTTTTGTCTAATCTTATACCCATACTGTCTTGCATCTGCCTAAGTCTTATTCATAATTTTGGGACTAGGCCTCAGGTATGTTTCTTTCTTTAACTTTGTAACTCTTTCCCTTCTTCATACTTTTATGTGTTTTTTTTTACTTCTATCCAGATATGCAAGTCCCTATTTGATTACTTTTACCACTACTTTGTATGCATGTCTTGTCCTCCTTCCTTTGTTACCTCACATGACTAGACATAACTTTGTCCTGTATTATCTTTCTTTGACTCCTAAATTCTGGAGTCTTTTTCTTCAAATTTGAGAATCAGATCCTCTGTCTTTTGTTCCTCTTTCGTAGGCTTAAGTATTCCCACCTTCGTCTTACACTCTACCCTTTTTAGTTATTTTTCCACCATTCTGTAGTAATCCACCATTCCCATGGGGGATTTGCAGCAGATGGTCATTCATATGTATTCTTTACAGTTCTGTGTTTATCTTCCTTGGCTTTATCACTTCATATTTGGTTGATCTGTTGCTTGTTACTCGTATGCTTTTGTCTCCCTTTTATCTCATACTAGCTGAAGTACCCATCCAACAGACAGGTAAAATAAAAACTTGTTTGTAACAGAGGATAAAAAATTGTGCTCTATTTTATTTCTTAACATAATAACATTAAAAGTGCAATAAAAATGCATAAATGTATCTATACTGAAAAAGAAAGACATACTGTTTTCAAGAATTCTAACAATAGTGGTTACATAGTTCATTCTAATGCTGAGGGATATACAAGATTGGTAGTTTTTCCAAAATTAGATGGGGAGTCCAACGTCCATGACCTTCCTCATTTCATCCTTTATCACTGTGTCAAATTTGTTGCTGATTTATTAAGAAATGTGGAAACATATGAACACACATAAACATTGACAATAATTTATATGGGTGCTTTCATCTACTATGATTTCCATGGAGTTTTTGTTTTTCTGGAGTCACATTTTAGGGCTGCATGCCAATGTTATTCCTTATCCTCACTGGTTTACTGTGTCTCCTGTTTTCTTTCTTTGCCTCTTTCTGTCTTCTTCCTCTCCTATCCTTGTCACCACTACTCATTCCTATGTTCCCAACCATTCTTTAACCACTCTTAGACTTCAGTGCTGTCAGTCTTTGCAGTAACTGTCCTATAGACCCAGGATCTGGAGTACCCTTCAATGTTTCCCCTTCTCTTCCATTGTCTCCTGTTTCTTCCCTCCTTCAAGGGATCTTGTTTCTTTTCAATATTTGTCTGTAGCAGTGTTGGACCTAATGACTAAAGACCCCACTGGATGGGTTTCTCATCCTTCTCCAGGATTTTATTCCTGTCTTTTTTGTGGTTCCCACAGAATCCATGGACAGGCATCCGGTTTTGGATATTTCATGTCTCACTCAGTTTCTAACTCCTTCAATTCACCATGGGACTTTTCTCACTGTATGGTATTCTTTTGGCCCATGTCTTGGGATGACCAAGGTGGATGTTTATTTTCTTATTGATTATATTCCTACAAGCCTCCTAATGCCATCCTTTTCTCCTACTTCAAGAGGTGGTGCTTCTAGGTTGTTTGATCAACCTGGAGAAGTTTTATTTCACACTCTCTTAGTATCTCATTCATTTGGGTGTTTTTGAATTTGCATCTCCACAGGGCCCAGCTTTCTCCTCTTTGTTTGAGGGACATCAAGCAGTTAGTTTCCCATACCCTATTGTCTACTTATCTCACTGTGCAGGAGATTTTTTCTCTTGTGGGGACTTGGGCTTCCATGGAATCCCTGATCACTTGATTATCACTTGGGATTCTTTGAGCATCATCATTCCCCTTCCTTGCTTGTCAACTACTACTGGTGGTCCACAAAACCAATACCACAGAGGGTGTTTCTCTACATCTATTTACAGATGCATCCTTTATGAAGTGAAGGGTGTATTTTGGGTCAGTTGTCCCTCAACAAATTGTCCCTTCATATCAATTTCTTAGAACTTTTGCTGGTATATTGAGCTCTGAATCATTTTTCTTAAGGTGATTCATGGATAGCTAGTGATGATCCATACAGCCAACTCTATATTTGTCTCCTATATCAATCACCAAAGAATACCCAGTCTCTCTCTCACAGTTTCCACACACTATACCTCCTTTTCTGGGCCCATTCTTTATATATATGGCTCATTAATTGTCATATTCTGGGTGACCTGCATCTTTTCTCTGATCACTTTCAAAGTCTCACAAGATACAACTTATGGAGTGGTACCTTGTTGTTCTTGTGTTCATGTAGCTGTGCTCTCATCTGGACACTCCTCTTCTTCTAGTTGTTTTTGCCACATATCTCAACACTAAATTTCTCCTTTTCTGGTCCCCTGTTATTTATCCCTCAGCTCTTTTTCTCTATGTCTACCCTCCTCTTCATCTTCTCCCTCACATGCTTTCCCTTTTTCGAAACCTCACTCCAGATAGCTTCTTACTGGCTGGCTTAGCCATGTTATCCTCACTTTAACCTTCTCCGGTCCTCTCTTCCTCTACCCCTATCCTGCTCCCTACTTCTTCAACCTCATTCCTTGCTCTTGCATCTGGTGTGTTGTCACTCCACCTCCACATGTGGGTTTTGTCCAGTCCATGCAAAATGTTCTGTACTCTCTTCACATGTAACTTCTTTATTTCTCATTCCATTTGTTTTTTCTCTCTCCTTGTCTATCAATGAAAATTGCACATATTTCATAGTTGGTCTTTGCATCAGGCCTTCTCCCCTTTTAGACCTTTTGTGTCTCATCTTTTTGAATTTATTACATGGCTCTCCTCACCTGTCCTTTCTATGCTCTCTCATTCTTTTTGCTTTTTTTATCCTGCAGTTCTTCCTGATTGAGTCCTGAATGTTGTCTTCTATGCCCTTACCCTTCCTTCTTTTGAGCCTTTAGCCTCTTGTTCATTGTACCATCTTTTGCTTAAAATTGGTGTCTAACTTCATTTTGCCTGTGGCCATAGAAAATCTAATATGTATGCCATTGATTCTTCCCATATTCTTTTCTGTTGTTCATATATTCTTCTTTATCCTATTCATGCTTTTCTTCCTAAAATTCCTGCAGTTTGTGAAGGAGACAGCATGTTCAATTGTAATACCCTTCCATTCATTCTTCATCTGTATTCTTGTTATTTGGCCCTCACAGTTCACACTCCTGTCTATTTATTCCTTGGTATTCCTCTTATTTAGATGTAGATTCATGTCAACTTTTTCAGGTCTCCTCCAACTAATTCTGACACTTTACCTTCCCTCTATCTCTGTCTTTCTAGCTGCTCACTTCTGTTATCCATTGATACTTTCTTCAGATATTATCTTCCTCATCTTGCTATCTCTTCTTCATCAGAATACTGACTTCCTCCAGCAGCCAATCCACATACACTTTACCAGATCTATCTGGGTAAGTTCTTTTTCTTTCTCTTTCCTTTTCAGTGGCCCTATTCTGTGTCTCAGGATACCGCTAAGCCTGCCAGGGTATACTAATATTTAAATCCTCACCATGAAGCCATTCAAATCTGAAACACTCAATGATAATATGGGGTATTCCATAAAACTGCTAGAGGTTTTCTTGCGGTGTTTTGTTTACTGAACAAGGCCTGATCCAGGCCATACTTACTTATAGACTATCATGAGTAAAGCAGTATTGGGATTGCTGCTCATCTATTAGTAGAGTAGGGTGGTGGTGCTCTGTTGGTGTAGATAGTGTGAGCTCTCCTCCTACTGCGGAACAGATGGAAAATATTTTGATATTACTAGGTTTTGGATTGGACATGACTCACCAAGTACAATTCATCCCTTGGACTTACTTTCCCCAATCCAACCACTGCCTGGATGTTACTTTTCATGGTATAGGGTGTATGCTGCATGAGTTCTCTTCAAATGCTTTCCGATGGGGTTTTTTCTAGGTAACTTTTACACCAGTCTGTTCACCATTTTATTGCAGGATTCTAGATAATATGCAATTGGAGGTAAAGTATCATATTGGAAGTTAACATTTTTCGTAACTGAAAATGCATTTCCGATAGATACCTCCTCTCACACTTCCCACCTATCCTCCCCACTTTTGGTGCATTCTTTTCTTGCCTAATCTCAAAGTGATGATGGAACAATAAGTAAAGAGGGAATCAGCTGTGCTAGGAGGGTGTGTTGCACTCCTATAGGTAGAGAACTGTCACATGTTAATTTACATGCTAAAGCACAGCAATGGCACAGGAGTTTAGGTGGGAGCAATTTTTTGCATTTTTCGTTTTTTCTCTCCGCCCTTCTGTCTTCCCTTTCCTAATTCTGCCTTTTATCTGAGGCACCTCTTCATGCTTCTGTTGAATTCTGTTTCTTCTCTGTTTTGCCTGTACCACTTCTTCTGCTTTATTTGTCCAAGTATTGTTCCCTTCTGTTTGGACACATTGGGTAAGATTATTTTCCTTTTTCTTATACCACATCCTTTTCCTTGTGTACCACTTTTTCTTTTGACTCTCTTTCTTTGCACAAATGTCTTCTGTGATGCTCCTTTCCACCTAATGATTTGGACTGCTGTCATAAGGCTTCTGTCCTCAATATTTTTCCAGGTTTTGTTTTCCTCTTTGCTCTTGTACCTCGTCTAGATCTTTCTCCTTCTCTCCTTTCCATTTCAAATTCCAGGCCTTCCTCTTTTTTCTACTGGTAGTCTTGTGTGTCACTCTTCTTATCAGTGACTATCACACATGTACAATTCTTTGGGTACCTATCTTTTCTCCAGCAGTTAGTCTCACTTTCACTTTCTGCTAACAGTTGTTTTCTTTTTCTCCATCTCGGTCTCTTTCTTTGTTTTTTTTGCTCTTCCAATTTGCTTTTCACCTCCCTTTGGCCATAACTACAGTCTTTTTCACCCAGTCTGCAGTTAGCCATGGGCAATATGTCAGACACCTCTCTCCACCTGTTTTTCCCTCCTTTCTTTTCGTGTTTTCCCATTCCTTGCTGTTTCCTTCGGCCCCTCTTATATTCCTTGTCATAGTTATGGCCTGGGGCTGGTGTTCCATTTCTTGGACTATTTCCTTCTATTAGTCCATTTTCAAATATTTCATATTCTCCTATATTACTTCTTTCCTATGGCTACTCTTGCATTCCGATTAAACATGTATATACGTTTACTTTTTTCACCAAAAAGTCATGGTGCTTATTTGGGTTTACAGGTTTATTTATTTTAGTGGTCAATTCTGGTCTACATGATTAATTTTTTAATTGAGTTATATTGCAATGTAAGTGGTTGGAATCAGAAATGAAAACAGTCAATTTCAAACATTCAATGAGAATGACATTTGCGTTGCTTCTTGAAATAGACAACATTCAAAAACAAAATTGGAATACATCCTGAAATTCAGTTCAATTCAGTCTCATTGTCGGTATTTAGATCTTTTAAGACCTGGGAGGGTCGGGTTCGTCGATCTCTTCCTCCTTCCTGAATATTGTTAGGTAACTATTGAAGAATGTAGGTGTGGATACTACAAGGGTGTTGGAGTAAACCACACTTATTCCGACCCCTATCAGGGTAATGTCCATGTAGGTATCGATAGTAACATTCGTTTGATAAGTAACACTTTCTCGTAAATCACTATTACAGTTGTCCTGTACTTCACAAAGAGTTCCTCCTAAAATTGACAACATTTGGAAATAAGACTCGAATTGCCCACTATTGAAATAGACAATATTCTGTTTGACATAGTTGTACATTACTGTTATACATATTGTAGTGAAAATGGAAAGCAAAAAGCAAAAAAAAAGTACTCTGTTGAAGAGAAAAAAAAATTGGAAAACTTTGAAAAATATAAAAAAGATTTTGAAAACATTGTAATGACTGACATTTGGGACAAACGAAGGAAAAGATATGTGACACCTAGAAAGGAAAACTTCACTGGTTTCATATAGAAAGCTGTGAGAGAGTTCTTTCCTTTGTTAAAAGCATGGCCAGGTGGTGAGGGTGCTCGACTCACAATTTGCGAGTCGCAGGTTCGAATCCCCGTCACACCAAACATTGCTCGCCCTTTCAGCCACGGGGGCATTATAAAGCGATGGTCAATCTTACTATTTGTTAGTAAAGGAGTGGTCCAAGAGTTGGCAGTGGGTGGTGATTACTAGCTGCCTTCCCTCTAGTCTTACACTGCTAAATTAGGGATGGCTAGCACAGATATCCCTGTGTAGCTTTGCACGAAATTCATAACAAACAAACAAACAAACTTTTGTCAAAAAATGCTTCATCAAACAGCCCTGAATTTAGTAAAGCTGTCAAGTTAGCTAGGAGATGCCACTCCACATATGGGGAAATCACCGTTGATTCTTCTTTTGAACCTGTGGTTAAAAAAAGAAAAATGTATCAGGAGGAGGAAGAAAAAGTGCTGCCCCTGGGGTAAGTTTGTTATCATTGTGTATACCCTTTTCTGTGCTGATAACCTGGCCAGAAAATCATTGTTTAATTTTTTTAATGGGGAGTCATGTTACACTGAAACCTTCGCAGAACAAATTTGGTTTTGTTTGAATGATGAAAACAAATTTTCTTTTTGTTTATTTATCTATTTACTTATTTCTTCAATTATTTAGGTTCAACAAGTTTTATTTGTGTGGTTTACTGACGTGCGTGGGTCTTTGAAGGCCAGGTTACCCAAGAGTGTGTTCGAGGCAAAATGCAATGAATTGTATAGCAAATGGTTAAGTTGGCAGGAAAAGGAGGTGCTGGTGAATGAGAGACTTCAATTTTCAAATAAGTGAATCCATGATTGGATGAAAGAGTATCACATTAGCTTACGCAAGCCACACAAAAGGTTTGTTTTCCCCAACACAGAAAGAAAGGTTCATATCATTGAGTTCCTTCAAAAATGTTTGGCGAGTACAATACTGATTTTGCTCAAACTTTGAGAAAGATCTGCATAGAATAAATGGAAATCAAATGCCATTGCATCGGAATGAAAATGCATCACAAAAGAAACTTTTCTATTAACAATGAATCTACTTTTGTTAAAGAAAATTATACGTTATCATGCAAGAGAAATACCATTTTTATGCAAGTATCCACAGAAAAGAAATGCCAATGCCTCTTCCGGAGTTTGTTTTTAAAGGTAAAGGAACACATACAAAGCTTAATGCTGCACAAGGAGTCAATACACATTGGGCCCCAAAAGGTTCTTACCAACTTCAAAAGATGCTAGACACCATCTGAAGGCTTGTGAATAGACACAATTTATTTAACATGAAAAACTATGCCATATATATATTTTAGACGATTACTCAGTTCATACAACTGATAAAGTGAGAAAATCTTTCCAGGCAAGAGGTTATATATTAGTTGTGATTGGTGGTCGTATAACTGGTAATGTCCAATGCAATGACACTCATGTTCACCACCTGTTGAAGCAAAAGTACCACGAAATGGAATGCAACTTAATGCTCCAGCAGCTTAAGTAAAACCCAAATAAAATTCCATCTCCTTCACGTGACGAGATTATGCACATGCTTGTTGATTCGTGGAAAAGTCTGGATATCAACGTTGCTAATGCCTTACCACAGAATTTTTTAACAAATACTTTTGATGGATCAGAAGACTACAAAGTATCAGATAAACTGTTCGTGCTTGTAGGTGATGAAATGTTATCATTTAGAAGTGACTTGCTTAAGTCAACACCCCCAGATTCATTATCAGCACTACTGAAAATCATTACACCTCCAAAAGGCACTCATGGAAAAGCATCTTATGATGCACCACCAGATGAAGGTATGGAGCTTTGTGATTGGGAAGGCCCTGAAACGAATCCATTAGAAAACGAGAATGAGAAAGAAGATGAGGAAAATGATATCGATCCATGCATTCAAGAAGTTATCTTGGACATTGTCAAGCAAGTTGTAGAGGAGGAAAGGAATCCAAAATCATCAAGCCTTTCTTTGTACAAAAACAATGCCGACATAAAGAAAGATGCAACTTTTCTTGACAAATTGCAGGATCTACTCAACACACAGCTCACATCAGTCCACTTGCTCCATTTATTAATGAAATTAAAGTCCTGCAAAGCAAACTACGTGCAAGTTTAAAATGGAGATTGCAAGTTGATCAGTCTTTCAGTAAGCACTTAATAAATAATTTCCATGAAGGTGGAAATTCTGATAACTATTGACGATGACATTGATGAGGACAGAAATGCCTTTTGTTTATTTGACTAGCCCATGAACTTATGTTACTATTTTGTTTTCATTGTGTTCAATATAAGGCAAGAAACTTTCACAAATTTATTTGGAATGTATATATTTTCCAGACTTTTTAGCCCTGTCCATTTCCCAACCTATTTTGGATTCTCATATTAGATCTTCATTCGTTTTATGCTAGAAACTAGTTCTGTGCTAGAAACCCCGGGAACCAGTTTAATATAAAAATGGAAGCTTTTAAACAATATTGACTCGTATTTATCATTTAACTAATCAACAGCCATTCTTCCCACCTGTTCATCAAAAAATAAACAAAAATGGTAGCTTGTTTTTACTTATAATGCATTTTTAACCAACCTGTTGGAACTTGGAGTAATGTCAAGAGACAGATGGGAAGCTACAACATTAATGGAACACCACAAGGTAAACTTTACCTGTCAACACTATTATTCTGGTCTACATGTTTTTTAATTTTTCCAGTTGACACGCTTATTCCAGCCTACATGTTTAATAATTCTTCAGTTATTCCAGTCTACATAGTTATGTGGCCTAACATTTATTCGGAACACGAGAGTACTTGGTTGAGGGGGGGGGGGGCTTATCTTTGGACCTGTCCTTTCTCACACCTATTGAATGTTTGGTACTTTGGACATTTCTTCTTCTTTTGTATCAACTGAGGTCAGCCTTTTTTTTTTTCTTAATTGACTGTGAACTATGACAATCTGACCACCAGGTTTTCTCTTCTTACACTGGAGGTTATTTTACTTTTGTGGACTCTGGGTTCCCTAGAACTCCTCATTCCTTTAGAGAAAGCACTAATGTGTCTCCCAACAATGGACTGTCTGGACCCATGGTTTTCATTCTTGGTGTCCATTTTCCTCCTGATATTATCTTAGTGATTGGAGTGTACCCAGCTTACTTTCTGCACTTTACTGCCTTTTATACATAGGATCTATCCCTTCTTCGATGCTTTCCTCTTCTGACATTTTGATGTTGGTCCTGCATTCTCTCCACATTTACAAGCTCAACCCTATCACTGTTCTTTGGACATACTGTTGTTCCTGCCTTATATATAATCTCTTTATCCTGGCTTGTTTTCCTCCTCCTCACCTACAATTACTGCTTTGGATGTCTCTTTTATGGTTGCTTCTCTTACCCTCTTCTACTGCACTTTTACATCCTTGTCTATTGTAGGGTTGTTTCTTGTATCAACTTTCCAAAAGGCTACAGTTCCAGGTCCTTTTACTTTCAGGCATTACACTGGCCCCAGAGTGGTATTTCACATAATGTTGATCTTTTTGCCTATCCTTTGCCATGAGCTTATGTTTTGATGGCAGACTGCTTCTCTTGGCCAGTCCACATTCTATCATTGGTGTGGTTTCTACATCCCCAGGTCTTTTGTGAGGTTTGCTTCTTGGTTGGTCACACAATTGGATACATTTACCACTCTTCACAACTCCAGGCTTCCTTCCTTATAGTCCATTATTTCTCATCCTCTGGCTGTGTGTTTTCTCAGCCTGGCCTTATCACCCTTTTTTCTATATGCCCATTCCCATGTTATTCTACTCCCTCTAGTCCTCATCTTCGCACACTACTTTCCTACTCAAGTTCTATCGTTGGCTCCTCTTTGCCTAGCTCAGCCTTTGTCTGTTGGCATTCTGACCCCCTACTTTCCTCAATTTTCCTCCCTTTCTCTATCTTGCTTCACACTCGCGCATCTCTTCATTGAAAGTTATCTTCTCTCCTCCTTGGGCATGGAATTTACTCTATCTGTTACTTGTTTTGCTGCATTCTTGTCATCCTTTTGCTGTCTTTTTCTATCAGTGACTATGAATTTTGTGATTGATCTTTCCTCCTATGACCACCTATCTGCATTTTCTTCCCTTGACTGTTTGTCATTAAGTTGTTGATCTGTACTAGTACTAATTGTCAGGAGGCCTCATCCTTGAACTTTTTCCTTTCCTGGTACCACAAGGTGTTTATTCCCTTGCCCTCTCCTTTCTATTTTACTCCTTTTTTTCTCTATCTTTTTCACTCTGCTCCAGTACATTACTGAGACTATAATGGGGTTTGCATGATCTGGTTCATGCCCCAATTAAGCCATTGGCTTCCTGCCTTTTACACAGTCTCTTTATCCTGGATTGTTTCCTGTGACATGAGCACTTTGACTAAACTGAGAATACTACATACACAAAATTCATCAGTTTGTCATTTGAAGGTTTGATAACCATTTAACCAAAGCTATGTTTTAACAGTAATTAATTATACTTTTCTAGTGTGACAATTAAAATATTTACTTTGCATATGAAACATAACTTTATGTTTGTGATTTTCAAGCGATATCATCATAGTCTTATTGTTAATGTAGTGATAAGTTGTTAAAATATTGCTATGGTTATATGGCTTTCAAATATTTGCATCATAAGCTAATGAAAACTTATGAAAAGAGGTTCAAACATGTAACCAATCAGCATTGCTGAAAATATAGATTATGAATTAAATGTGTAGGAATTTGAAAGCTAACCATTATTTTCTCTTGTTAAATATTTAAGTTTCATGCAATAATTTCTTAAGTAAATCACTTGCTGATGTAGCATTTATATGTATGAAATGTTTGTTTTGAACAGATAAGTAATACTGTACAATCAATTTGTATCAAAGAGAGAGATTTGGTACTAATCAATTATGCTTGTCATAAGACACTGTTAGTCTTATTCAACAATGGATATCACTAAGACAGTGTGGTGGAAATACTGTTATCATACACACTTCTAATTTTTGAAAATCCCTGAGGGACTAGATGAAGAATGTAGTATTAAAAAATGTAACAGGCCTATCAAAATTTCTTACAACAAGTGTAATTGATTATGATCATGCTTTGCCAGCTTGTCAAAGGCATTCACACCATATCAATTTGTTAAGTTTTTAGCAGTAGAATTCTTTCAATAGGTTTGTATTATGTGATGTCTTTCTTTGAACATTTGTAGAAGTATTACACAACACCACATTAATATAAGGTATGATGCAGGATTTTTTGAATTTTAATTTTATTTCATGACAGGTAACTAGTTAAAATGAGTTTGCTTTCAATCTTAAATATTTTCATGGAAGTAAAAACATAATTTTAAGTACCTTTTTTTCTGTAGGTATACTTGTTTGTATGTGTAATTATGTACTAAATAAAATGGATTATGTAAGCTAAGGTTTTAGTTGTGAAGCACCTTTGTTTTCATGAAAACAGTAAGAATTTTTTTGAAACTTGTTGAAACCCTGAAACTTAGTATTTAAATGTTTGAAGCTTTATTCTTAACATACGATAAAGGTAAATGAACCACTCAAATAAAATCACTTGAATCGGTTGGAATAAATTAGTAAATAAATAATTTTCAGTTGTACCTATAGCAATTGCATCAAAATTACTCTTAAATGCACCATTACAAGCATGTTTTTTAATGAAAAATCTGATTTCAAAATTTCCTTTATAGCAAAGTACAAATATAAATACAGCTTACTATCTACAATTTTATATATTTGAGTCAGAGACAGACATATCAAATTACTTCTAAGTTAGTTTTTCTAAAAGTACACATAATTACTTTTTAACAGTTGAATAATAATTTAAATCATAAATATTGATCTTGAGATGTAAGATTTTCATTTATTAAGGGAATAAAAGACTTAAAACATAAAAAAAAAGATTTAAATTAACATAATTGTATAATTTGGTATGTATAATGCAATTTTAATTAATATTTTAGGTGTATAGTACTATGGGATATTTCTGTGATTAGGTATGAATTAATGTGATGTAATTTAAATCTAAGAGATGTTTAGTCATTTTCTACCTGTTTGGAAATGCTGTTTTGATTTGATAATTCAAGGTACCATAATAACATCATTAATACTTGGAGTACCTTATTGAAACATCATCTGTACACAGGTAAATGAAAGTTATTCAGTTTTATTATACTTTTCTCAATAAACCTTATTAAACAACATGGTTTACACTTGTTTTGATTAGTTAAGTGTTTGACTTGTATTACTTTTTCTTTTTTTTTTAGTTGCTCACTGAAGAAACCACATGGAGTTTTTTTCAACAGGTATGTTTCATCTAAATGCAGTACATATCTGCACATGTTCCATATATTTAGGTTTAAATTACTCTACTCTTTCAATAATTGTATTACATAAATACACACACACACACATTCAATATATGTAAACACATAGTAGTTGATTTTCTCAACAAGTATTTTAATATCCACATATTCTTTTATACCTTTAACAGGTAAGTTCTATGTAACCAGACATATTTTAGTCAACACTAAATGAATGTTACTTTTAATTAGCTTCACATTGTGTGTGTGATTGTGTATGTATATGAGCGAGAGAACAAGACGCACATACACACACATATATTTAGTGACAACTAGGTATATGGCATGTTTTCAGATGAAGCTTACTTTAACCCTTTTGCATCGGCCATCCTTTACTGTGCATGTCACAAGGTTTTTAGTGACTTACATTAAAAATTTAATTAGACCACTTTTTTGTATACATTATACCAATTAGTATGGCATAAAATCATAGCTAATAATCCATATTTTAATAGTATATAAGTTTTAAGCTCTTGAATTTATAAGACAATATTAAAGAGAAATCTTGTTTAGCTATAGAGCTATCAAATAAAAAATTAGACCCCTCTCTTTCAGGATTTGTTAATAGTTCTCTCTTACATTTAATATTATATTATTTATAACCAACAGAAAACCAAGGTTTTCATCTATCAAATGACGTATTATATTACATTGTTTTCTGAACAGAGAAAGATATTGATTAGCATGGATGAATTTGGGATATTTATAAAGCCCGAAAATTTTTTATAGTTATGTGTCATTGTCTGCTTTTTTGTATGTTATTATTCTGTGTTCTTTGGTGCATTATTTAATTAAATAAAAATTATGTAGTGCATTACTACCATCAATATAAAAAAATGGGGGAGATTAAGTATTACTGACAATCGGCAGCAAAAAAAAAAAAAAACAGGTTAAGTACTTTATTTTTTGTTTTTCATGTGTATTCTTTATTATTATAAAAGTCACTAATATATAAAAATAGGAATATTTTTAGGTTAGCTAAAGTTAGATTAGGTAAAATAGATAATATAATAAAAATGTTTAACAAGAAACTCCCATGAGCAGCTATGGGTAGCTCGTGGGTAATATAATTTGGTAGCAAAACATGAACTCCATGTTCCTCAAGTGAGTTACAACTTGTAATGGAAAAATAGTAGCTGTACAAGGTTCAAAGGGCAATAAAACAATAAAATTTAAGTATAAATAGATGTATACTGTTACTAGTTTAAAGCTACTTAGGATAAATGAATGTAGTTTCATGTTACAATTTGAAGTCATTCTAGAAAGAAAAGGTAATTTATATTTTTATTTTGTTTTTTTGTGTTTACAAGGTCAGTGAAATTAACTGAGCCCATGCAGAGAGAGTTAATAATTATAAAAATGTATATCACTTTACATGTATAACTGACAAATTCTGTTTATCTAGATAACAATCAGTTGGCATATTAAACAGGTGCAGTATCACAAAAGTTTGGGTAAGCATTGGATAAACCAGTCTAAATATGAACATTTCTATAATTTTGTAAAATAAAAATCTAATATACTGATAATTTGGTCATTGATTGAGCATAACAATTTCCCATTGGCTTTACTTGCATTTTATGACTCTTAAATCACTAACTTACCTCCTATTACTAAAATGTATAATTAAAGATTCAGAACTTATTTTGTGTCTAAAGGTCATGAGAGCTTGAACAAACTGGACATTTGTGCTATTTCGTACCACAGTACATCTGGGTGTAATTCTGTTTAATTATTCAGTAATGTTGTTCCACCTGTTCCCTAGACGGTACATAAGTACATCATTCTTTACTTTGACTTCTACCTGTCTTTGTGAATAAGTCAGATATACATAGCTAAAACTTAAGAAATTGATATTACAAGAAGGCAAGCCATATGTACTTTGAGAAAACAAGGCTATTAATTAAAAAAAATTGCTAAGAAAGTAGCATTTAACCATAGTACAACCAGTGAACACCTTTCAGGTACAGATCTGGGCAGTTAGTGGTTTTTGCTGATCAATTAATTGATGAGCTTATTAACCCTTTCACACCAGATACCCCTTTAAACACTTTTCTGCACAAGTCACTGTGTTACATTCAAAATTTAATTAAACACCTTTACTATCAATGTGAATGGAAGTAACATTATAATGTTATGTTATCTAAGTTTTAAGTCCTTTATTTCAAAAGAAACCTTTAAAAAAATGACTTAAAACTTCAGCTGTATTGTCATGTGATCCATGAGCTATAAAATTCTCTACTTTGACACTTGTATCTTCAGTTATGTAATGACAGTTGTTTCAATGTACATGTAGACAATAAGCTATATACTTAACCTATTGACACATACATTTCAAAGTTCTCTGGATGAATGCAGTTGAAACAAGTAATATATTTTGTCAACCCCTGACAGGTGCCACACCCACCTTCAATAGATTTGTTTAAGTTTTATATGTAGAGGTTACATATACACTTATATAGTCTTTAGAACAAGCTCGTTTTATACTATAATCCAACAGTGGTTATTTTGAAATTGGTGTGCAGCTTTCACCATTGGGTACCTGTAACTGTCTGTAGTATTGTGGGCTGCTTGATTGACTGTAGTGCTTATGGTTGTTTCTTACCTAAATATGTTATAGTTAAATATACAGTAATATATATTTAGATTTTACTTTTATGTTTTAGTTCATTATTTATTTGTTTTTAAATGGTTTAAGCATTTCTTAAAATATACATCATAATTTGCATCAGTTCTCAAGGCTTATGATCTTGCACAGTGTAAGTAAATTTTGCTAAAGGGCTGTGCATCACTGCCAGAGATACTGTAACGTGCCAAGAGAGCGCTGTTGACTTGTGTCGAGATGAAGAATAAATGGTAAAGGACAAGAAAGGAAAATAAAACATTAAAAATTAACTGTGTGAAAAAGAAAAGGCATGCAATTATAAATATAACTAAAAGAAGATCTTTAAAGATTTTCTACAAAAAATTAAAAGGTTTTTTTTTCTACTTCCTAATTTTAATCATTTAATTGCATTGTGTGTTGATGATAATAGCTAGTTAGCAATATGGTAGAGAAAATGAAAAATAAAATATGAACATTTACCTTATAAAAACTTGATATTTATTTAGAGGTTATTGAAATAAAATATGAAAATCACCTTCACTTGATTTGTTAACAGTTTGAGTGCAAGTAACTAAAACAGAAAAATAACATTTTTAGTAAAAAAACACAATTAAAATAATGTCATTCTTTGTGAACATGATACTTGTGATCTTTAACAAAATCTTACTAGTTTTTAAGAGGATACTTTTAAGAAATTTCAGAGTTACAGTGTGTATTGTTGCACAAGTGAAATTCCCGATACAACATTCCATAAAGTACCCAAACCCGTTCCATAGGGTTAACCTCCCTGTACAAGAATTAAAATAAAAAAATTGGTGTTGTGCTACCTTCATAATTTTGTAAATCACCGCATTACTTCAACATGGTATTAACCCTATTGAAATGGGTTCATGTATTTTACACAATCTTGTGACCACCATGTAACCAAGATGGAATGCATGCTATGACTCTGAAAGTACTTAATGTATCCTCGTGAATTTTGGCAAACTTTCAGTAAACTTTAAGTCTTTTTATAGACAAAAAGAAAATCAGAATTTTTAATTAAATATTTCTATTAAAACTTGTATGATGTCAGAGTGTTGTCTGTTCTGAGTGCAAAGTGATTTTCATGTTGAGATATTTTCTTCTGAAAATTTTCAAACTTGGTTTGTGTAATCCCCAAAACTTCCTAAATAAATATCAAATGTGTTTGTTCCTGAAACCATATATTTTACCTGTTATTTTCTATACTATAATTCTATACAGGGTTGGTTGATTTGACCGACCTTGTAACCAAAATAAAAGAAATTAGGAAGTAAATTTAGATTACACCTTTTTCTTTCTACGGTGACTGCAAATTGTAAAAGAAAACCACAATGGTATATCTTGAGTAGCTTAAAGCTTGTAACTCTATACATCTATTTGTACTTAATGTTGTTGTTTTATTGCCTTTTGAACCATCTTTAACTAATAATCCTGCCATACAAGTTGTAAATCACCTGGTGAACATGTAGCACATGTTACCTTATTGAATTATGTAATGCACAGGCTACTTGTTAGCATACCTCATGAAATCTTTTCTTTTTCTTTATTTTATGTAATCTAACCCTATCTAACCTAATAAGTTTCTACTTGTTAGGTTTTAGTTACTTTTATAATAATAATAATTAAAGGATACACATGAAAACAAGAAATATAGTACTTATCTGTGTCTTCTGTTCTTTTTTGTTTTGTTGTTGTCAACTGTCGATGAAATTTAACCATAATTTTTTATATCGATGGTATTACTGCAGTCAATGATTTTTTTATTTAATCAAATAATGCACATAAGAACACGGAATAATGACAGGCAAAAACCAGGTAGTGTCTTATAATTATCATAATTTTTCTGGCTTTATGCCCATGTGATAACCATTAAAAGTTCAGTTAAGCTTGTTGATGTGTTTCCCATGGGAATAAAGTTTGAACTGGAAGCAAATTAGACATTTTGTAGTACAGAAAACAACATATGTCATTTGGTAGATTAAAACTTTAGCTTTCCATTAGTTATAAAAAATACAGTATTATGTATTTTAGAAAATTATTGGCAATTTGGGAAAGAGAGGATGTGACAGTTGGATGTGGCAGGAGGGGTCGTAATTTTCTAAATTATGGCTCTGAAACCAAATAAGATTAAAAGCTTTGCCTGACTAATAACTATTATATATTAAGTAATTTACATTATATTCTATACTTTGAGGAGTAGCAAATAAATTAGAGAAGAGAGAAGACAGAGAGCAAATGTCACTGTTCTACTGACGAGATTGAGGATTTTTTAAAATATTTCCTTATAAAATTAAAACTTAAAATTTTATTAATATTAAACTTTGATTTATTAACTACATTTTGATGTCACATTTATTCATATATATATATATTGATAATAAAGTAGTTTAATTAAATTTTGAATGTAACTCTGTAAAAGTTGTGGCATGCACACTTTGACCTACCCGATACAAAAGGATTAATCTTCTTATTATCACCGAGTTTTGGGTTTTCTTAAAATAATTTTCACATTATCCTTCATTTCATATGATAGATATCTTCTGGAGGTTGTCAGTTGCGCATTATACAAAAGTTATATTTTTGCTAAAAATATATTTTGCCATAAATTTTTTGAAAGATAATCTGAATATTTCTTACTTAGCTAATGTGGAATAAAGACTATAATGTGGTTATCATTTTGTTTTTAAAATATGCAGAAATCTTCCACTGATCATATGTAACTCAAAAACATTAATAGCCAGTTTATTTATCTACATTGTTTGAATAGGATAAGAATAATGTTTAATGAAGATTTTAGTTATCCGAATTTTTGCAGTCACCCTACCATATTCCATACTCACTAAATGATAAACTTAACTAAGCTAATCTGATTTTATATGGTAAACATAAAAAAAATCCTCATGTTTACAAACACTGAAAAAAAAAGTATATATCAAAACATAGAAACATTGTAGATGTAAACAGAGAACCACACAAGAACAAGATACCTCTATTAAGCCTCAAGCAATCTCCAGTCATATTACTTCTGTATTTTATACTGTGTGTTTGGTGTAATAAAGTTTTCTACGTTACCCATTCAACCTGTCTCTGTGCTGTACAAGTTTACCTTATATAAAATTATGTGATGTCTTCGCATTGAAGAAAATTTCTGTAGCTTTCAAACAGATATAATTTAACACACAAATACTTCTGAGATGATACTACACCTCTTCACACAGGTAGTTATCTTTCTCATATGCCTTCTAAAGAAATTTGCATGCCACTAGCCTTGAGCTAGCTCCCACCTAATTTTACATGATCTAACGTGAATTGCATTACTGCATGGTGACGTAAACATGCGGTAAAGGCCCCCAGCAACAGGAGTAATACACTTGCACTTGCTCATCCTTTGATCTATGTCTTTTCTTGCACGTATTCAGTGTTTGGTACTTTTTTTTTTTTGCCTGTGAATTTTGGCATAATCTGGCCCAAAGATTTTACATTTCTCATAATCTTCTTCCAGAAGAGGTTATTTTGCTTTTGAAAACTGGCTTCCCTAGTACCACACTTTCATTTGAAGAAAGCATTAATGTGTCTCCAACTATGGACTTTACCGACCTATGGCTTTCATTCTTGGGGTTCATTTACCTCTTTGTGAGCATCTCCTCAGGGTGTTGTCTTTATTATTGTACCATGCCTGGACTACTTCCTGCACTTGCTTTCCACATCTTATGCAGGATCTCTCCCTTCTTCAATGCTTCTTTCACTGTTGAGGGCAGGACTTCTAATGTTTCAATCTTGGTCATGCATTCCTTCTTAAATAGGCTTGACCTTCTCTCTTTTCTTCAGGTATGTTCCTATTCCTGCCCCTATTGGTGGATCACTTGGTCTGGTTGTACTCGGTCTCTTACATAATAGTTTCTTGTACCAACCATCCATGAATTTCTTGTTCCAAGTCTCTTTCCTCTTGGCAGTCAACCTATGAACAGTTTCTGCCCCATTTCCTTAACTGTTTGTCATGGGCTTGTTGATCTGTATTTCTAATGATCGTGGGAGGCTTTGTGCATGGCATTTCTTATGTCCTGATACCATGAGGTGTCCCCATCCTCTTCACCCAGTTCCGATGCCCGACTGAGATTTTAGTGGTGTTTACATGATCTGGTGCATGCTCCTTTCAAGCTGTTGTCTTCCTGCTGTTTGTACCATCTCTTTATTCTGGCTTGTTTTCTCCTCCTCACCTACTATTACCATTATTCAGATGTCTCTTTTTATGGTTGTTTCTTGTGCCCTCTTCCTGGTCTGATCTATCCTTTCATGTTCTTTGACTGCTCAGGAGGTTGCCTATACTTCTGTCCTATTTGTTTTCTTCCTGTCTCTTGCCTATTGGATTGTTCAGACCTGGATGTGCTTCCATGACCTATTGAGCTGTTCAATGTGTCTATTTATGGACTTCCTTTTTTCCATGAGCCCCTTTCATTCTCCCTTTACTAGTTGGCTCCATTACTTCCTCTAGATGGCATGTTTATCTTGAGTTGGATATGTTTGCATGCTATTTCCTATTTCAATTTGTCTCTTTCTTTTTCTTACATCTCTTCTTTGTGGGCCCTAGGATATTATCTTCCAAGTGGGCATATAGATGCTTTTTATCCATTTGTCTCTTTTACACCTTCTGGCTGTTTTAATCTCCTGATGGGTTTCAACTTTCTCTGATTGATAACCTTCCTGCTGTCATTTAGAAGAATACACAATATTTCACTTTCAGATCCAATTTTGCCTACTTAGGATCCTGCTACTTGGCTGGTGGTACCTACCAGTGAATACTTATTTTCCAAAATCTGTATTGAGCCAGAATAACAAGATAATGGAAGGCACTTATACCATCTGTCCTGGCTCCAAATATGCCTGCTGTAAGATGGAATGTTCCTCAAGATCACTTGAGGTATTCTCATGATATATCTATATATTTACCTTTTTGTCCAATCCAGACTGTACTTATTCCAAGGACTATCATGGAAAAAGCCAGAACCAGGGATGTGTTCTGCCTAATTCCCTGGCTTGCACTTGCTGGCCTTACAAAATAGGGTTACTCAGTCACCCATTGCACTGTCTCTAGTGAAAGACCTTTCTATACTAATAGACTGACTGGGATCTAGGCATTTTTTTCTGGGCCTCCCCCACATTGAATGTCTCCCCTCATCTTTTCTCATCAAGTGGAGCACAGAAGACTTGCCACTTACTAGTTCGTAGCTGCTGGTGTAGTGGACCATGGAAAATCCTTACTGATTGAAACCTAACTACTGAGGCTAGACCAAGGTATGCCACTATGGTGGAAAGTGGGGCAGTAGGGACACTGTCATTGTAGTGTGGGTCACCCCACATATAGCTAATACCACATGCCACTTGTGCTATCCTCCTGTGGCCTGATTCTGTTCTTTGGAGGTGAGCATACACTATGATGCTATGCCATCCTCCTGTAGCCATTGTCTGTTCAGTAGAATTGAGGTGAATACCTACTTTATACCTGTCCTCCTTCTGTAGGTGTTGTCAGTTCAGTTGAATAGAGGTGTGCACACACCATACCACTCTCTATGGCATGACTACTGCTGGTGTTGTTCCGATAAATTATGCAGTAAAATGGAGGTGAGGTTATATGATATGGTCTGAATGCTATCTCTTGTGTGCAAGTACTTTGACAGCCATGTTTGTATTCTGCCCATTCTGTGACACATGAAAGCTTGTTTACTTTTCCTCCTTTTTTCCTGGGCAAAGAGTATACCTTGGATGATATTAGATGCAGTCTCACACCAGTGTGCCTCTATAGATCATTTGTCCCACCCCATGGCCTTCCTTTGGGCATTTTCTGAAAGGAGCTCAGCTAGGTAGTACTTTGTACCAGCCTCTCAACCATTTCAGAATGGGATTCTAGCTGATTGTGTGCCAAGTTTTGGTATCGTCTCGGAAGTTAATATTTTCATTACCTGAAACTATTTCTGACAGATACCTCTGCAGATATTCTCACTCATCCACCCCACTTACAGAGCACCTTTTTATTCCTTGCTTTGTCAAAAAATGAATTTCTTGAGTGCAAATGCACAAGGGGAGTTGTTGGTCATGAAGATGTTCGCCCTCCTGTTAGTAGTGTATTAGGTGGCCAGTAAGCGTATTTGTTGGGTTTGACTTCAAACAAGTTACAAATGAATTTATTTTAAATCCAGGATATGCAGTCATGGGTTAAGCACACATGCCATCACCTTGAGGAACTTATGTGTAGAATAAAGAAACTCACTCGGAGACAGTCATAATACCAACACAAAATACTTTTTATAAGTTCTTCTACTTCAGTTTCCAAAGTTACCTTGAAATAATTTAAAATCAAAACTATCAAACTCTTCATTTTGGATTACTATTATGTTTATCAACACAAACACTACATTGAACAGGTTATCTGTTAAAGTAATACAAGAAATTCCTTCAATAACTAAAATGAAAAAAATAGAGCTCATTAGATAAAACTGAAGTAAAAGAAAATTTATATTTGAGGAATGCATGTGGCCTGTCATTGCATATGGTAACTTAGTAGTTTGTTCACTCTAAGCTCATGTTTCAAAGAGCAATAAAATTAAATGAAAGCAAGTGTGCAACTTTAGGAACCTGAGGTTATTTAGGATAAATAATTGTCATTGTCTGTTGTGATCTTTAGTTATTCCAGAAAAAAGGTACTACTTGATTTGATTTTATATTTTTACAATTTCTGCTATAGATGGTTTTGTTACATTTAGTGCTAGGATAGAGAAAATAACAGAAGTATAAAGTTGTATTGAAAAAACTAAACTTTGATATTCATTTAGGAGTTTCTAGAGGTTATGCAAATGATGTATGAAAACTGTTAGATGAAAAGTACTTTTATTCTTACATTAGCATGAAAAATTGAAAATCATCTTTTACTCAGACTGACTCAGTAGAGGCTTCGCAAATTCATAGACAAATCTTTAATAAAAACATTTTGTTAAAAAATCAGAATTTGTGTGTATGACAGACTTGTACTGTTTTCTAAAAGCTTGCTGATTTTACAAAGATATAGTATGCATGGTTACATGGTGGTTACAAGGTTGGTCAAAATCACTGAACCTGTATTCAAAGAGTGTTAGGAAATATTCTTCATAGATATGTTAAGCAGATCATAATAATCTTAAGCACATGTATAAACTGTCAAGTAATTAATAGAAGTTGGAAGAAGAATCTGAAATGTTGAAAAATAATGATTTGATGAGAAATTGTTTGGTGTAAACTGCAGTGAAATGTCAAAAACAACAACTGGTGCTAAAAATCTTTGGCAGTGTTTTCGATATACTTGACAGCAATTATCAGTGAAGAATTTGGATAAATTACTTGGGAGAATCCCCCATTTTTGTCAAGCTATGTTAAAAGCCATACACTTATTTTAATAAAATTAAAATGTATTCTATAAAATGTCAGTATTCCACTTTTTATTAGAATTACTAAGATATATATAGAATAAGCATTAAGAAGTTTTATGAAAAATCTATTGTAAATCCCAATCATCACCTGTGGTATTAGCTCCCAAAAGTTTTGGGGATATCCCATCTACCTGACCAAATCCAAGTGCTGATGTTAAGCTAGCTAGCAATCATGGAAAATCAATTAAGGGTATGGAGTTGAGTGCTTACACCTACAACATATCAACTCCTACTGCCCTTCACTGCCTGCAACCAGTTGTGGGAAAGCACAAAAAAAAGTTTTTAAAATTCCTGAAGTAGAAATAAAATGAAACCACCTTAATATTTCTGCTATATGCTACTCCCACCTCTGCCAATACAGAAATAAAATGATATTAGGGGTTTTCATCTTCCATCTGGAGAAGGTCCTTTTTTCTTTTTGTATTCTTCTTTGATAGGAGATACTTCTGTAGTAGTTTGAGTTTTAAAATAATGACTTACTAGCAAATGTTACCAGGTTATGCATTGGATTTTGCTCTGGGTTTGGTCTGAAGCAGATTGGGGCAATTACACACACATCCTGAAAATGTTGGCAGAATTTGGTATGGTTATGTAGATTTTATTGATATAATGTAGGAGCTTATTAGTGCTCCTGTATTTGGATAACAATACATTAATAAACTATATAGAAAAAATGGGAAGAATAAGTTCTACAATCTTGTTTACTGACTGTGTTTCCTTCTTCACTTACAAACTTTGCATAAACCTGACATGCAGAATAATCTACATGGTCTGTTTTCATGATTGTGGAAAGTATTGCTGTCACATTCTCTGCAAGTTTTCGGGTCCTCTTGAAACTACAAGTTGCCAATTCTGTTTTCTCCATATTCAGAGACCTTAGAAATGAAAGTCATGGCCCAGGTTTGATTTTGAAGACTTATACATATTCCTTACTTGTGGTTGTGACTAAGATATTAAAAATATTTAGCCTTAGAAACATCTTTTGCATAAGTCCAAAATAAAAGTTTTTCTCTCCATACAAATCCCAGTTAAATTTTGAGTGCATTGGTAGAAAAGTGGGATGTTCTTTCCAATCAACAAGGTGGATTATCAGTTCTAGAAAAAAGCATACACAAACTACACTACAGCATAGTCCCCCCCTCTGATTTAGGGGCCTCCATAATTATGGGTTAGATTTTTTTAATATGATTTTTCAGAAAATGTTAGGCATTCATATGTTATAATTAATCTTTTTGATGTCTGTTACAGCCAATTAGTGTCCATCACTTACTTGGATAGAAAGGCAGACATCCTAAAACAGATATAAAAGAAAAATCAATATTAAGTGACATCTCTGGTCGTATTAGGAAGCATAGAAGGCATTGTCGTATGAAATATTGTTATTATGTAAAATAAGATAAACACCATAACCATAGTACACATATAAAATTTTCTAAATTTATTAACATATTTTTGTAAAACTTCTATTTGTTACAATAAAATTTCATTAGAAGATGCACACAACCAGTTTACATAGGGCCTCCTCAAACCTTAACCTGGCACTGATACATAGCCCTCTGTATTCCTTCCCTGCTTTTCACATAAGTGGTTTTGGGACAAAATGTGCCTTATAGAGGAAGTTAAAAGACGAATAAAAAGTTTGTGTTATTGAGTTAAATAAGAGATGTAGCTGGAGTTTATTGTAGAAGTACCTATTAAATTACTTTTCACTATATTAAAATAATTATTCTGATAATCAATACAATGTTCCAACCCAAACCTTCTAACATGCAATGAAGTTATAATTTATCATATATGAACCTACTAAATTTTATTGTCCAAATGGTGTTTTCAAAATTAAAAATGAAAATTACATCATTTTGTACATTTGTGTAAATACTGTTATAGTATTTATAATATTATGCTAGTAATTAAAAGTAGCTGTGTGAATATAATATTTGTCTGGAGTAAATGCAGTCTTATGCTTGAAAGTGTATTACATTTAGTGTTAGTTTTAACCTGAATATTTTGTTTTAGGAAAAATGAAACAAGACCATTTGAAGACCCATTATCATTGGTAAGCCCCAAAATTTATTTATGAATTAAAGATAAATTAAGAATGAATTCTTCTTTGCAATGTCAAAACAAAAATCTAAAATAAACCACCACATTATTGATAAGTTAGTTTATTTGTTACTTTAATACCAAAAGTTACCAAAGCATAATAAGTTTAATTTATCCAAAAATGCTTAAGATACTGTGGGTCATTTTTTTTGCCCATCCCAAAGCAATTGATTCAGCTCAAACAGAAGATGATACATCATAAATATGGTAAGATAAAGAAACTTGGCATTACTCACATTTCATAATTTTATTCATGTGCTATAAAACTAAATATACATTACACTTTGTTCAGTGTAACACAGTGAAGATTCTTAGGTGTAATAGGAGTAAAAGTGAATGTTTTCAACATAAAATGAAAGAATACAATGTGAGTAATGCCATGTTTTTGTTAGGCTATGGTTATGAAATATAAATTCTTCTATGGACAACTGTGTAAAATCATAAAGTTAATTCAAACAACCTTTTGTTTTACACATTAAAAATATTTTACTTGAAGCTCATCTACAATCTCAAATAGGTTTTTTTTTATTTTATAAAAAAGTTTTATAGATATGAGATATTACCTAATATTCCAACTGAAACAGAAACATCTCAGTTGAAGCTGTCTGTAACCTTATTTGTAGTGAGATGAAGATATATATTTAGTTTGGTGGTGTTTCTCCAGGGGGCTCCGAGGCTGTACTTGTGGGTGATCCTGGACATTCTGGAGAAAATTTAGATTCACTTTCTCCGGTACCTTCCTTTATTCTGTTGGCTTCTCAGGAGGCCAAATTGGGATTAGCCACCTCTTGCTCCTTTTCTTCATTTGGCAAATCAAGTGTGTGATATTTTGGGTTTTTCCCCAGTTGCTTTTGAGTGTGTGCTTTCCTTGATGGCAGCAAGATCTGAGGGCAAATACTTAGTTCGCCCTCCATCCCCTGATATTGCAGTTCATGCAAGGAGGTTTACTGCTCAGTTACGTGAAGGGACAACTATGTCTTGTTGGCCACATTTATCAGAACAACATGCTACAGTCTACCATTGCCAGGTGGACTTTACTCTCAAAGAATAGACCTGCTTCTGGAAATTTGAGTTCCAGAATGTAGTCTTTGGTCAAACTGAATAGATCACACTTTTCTAGAATTTATCTGACCCTAACTACAGTGCTAAGATATTTATCATCCCTGTAACTTTTGTCAGAACCCTCTCATGAATTTGATGACTAGTTAGGACCATTGTTAGCATCTACTTTGGGTCTATTGTCAGATCCTGCACTTTCCCGAGTCTCTTGGCTAGTATGTTGTCGGGATTTATAGGGTTAAGGTGCATTGTTGGAGGACGTTTGTCTGGGTGTATGGAAAACCTTTACCATAGATCTATGGATACTACAGGTCCTTGCATCAGGATTAGTCATTCATTTCACATCTTCACCACCATTATCCACTCAACCTGTAGTGGTTCTGCCTTCTGCAGACACTTGGATTTCTGAACTTCGTTCTAGGTCTATCAGAGTTTTGTTGGTCTGGGGGCAGTGGAGAGTCGTCCCAGTTCTTCCAGGATTTTATTCCATTCTATTTGTTGTGCCCAAGAAGACAGGAGATTGGTGTCTGGTCATCAATCTTTATCTTCTAAGTCAATTCCTAAGTCCTAATGGTTCATGGAGTCATTCCTCATTCTGCCTTTGCACTTTTCACCAGGACTGTGGTTGACCAAGTTCGATATGGCTAATGCCTATCTGCACTTTCCCATTTGTGTTTTGTGCATAAGGGTCAGGTGCTGCAGTTCAGGGCTCTGCCCTTCGGACTAGCATCAGCACCATATGTGTTCTAACGAATTGTACAAACCTTTTTTCATTACCTTTATTCCCTAGACCTGTGCACAGACTATTACATGGACGAATGGTTACTGCTGTCACTATCGTGTCAGTTTGCAGAACATCACACCCAAATTCTACTTTCAGAAGCAACCAAGGCAACATTTATTATTAGAGCCGAGAAATCTATTCTCACCCCACCACAATATATTGTCCATCTGGGTGTCTTTTTTTCAACACGTATCTCAATCGGGCTCAGCCATCTCCCATCTGCCTCCATGCTATGGAACAGGCAGTCCATCTCTTACTCACCTCTCCTTCTCCCACTATGTGGATGGTTCTTTCCCTTTAGGGGATGTGGGCATCACTCAAATCCCTCATTCTTTTGAGATGGCTGCACATGAGATCCTTCAGTGGTCTCTATGCAATTAACAAATCATGAATAGTGATTCACTGGACTCGTCAGTCTCCTTATTCAGGATCAACCTGAGCGGTTGTTAGATCAGAACAATACTGACACCCCCTCATTCAAAGATGCCTTGCTTCAGGGATGAGGTGCATATCTCAATGGTCAGAAATTTCATGGCCTATGGATAGATAATGAGGCTTCCCTACATAATGTTTCAGAACTTCTTGCTGTTCAAAAGGCAATGTCTCAAGGTCTGGCCCTATTGAGAAGAAGTACCAACAGGCTTCACTTCCACAATTCTATGGTAGTGTCTTACATTTCCCATCAACAGGGCACTCTGTCCAGGTCTCTTTGTTTTCGAACCTTGGATCTTCTTTATTGGGCCCACTCCCATCATATCATCCTACTAGCTTGCCATGTTTCAGGGGTGATGAATTTGGTGGCAAATCAATTGTCTTGACCCAACTGGATTCTCCCGACAGAATGGATCACAAAGTTTTCCATTTGATTTGCTCTTGGTTCGAGACACTGATGATTGATGCATTTGCCACTCACTGGAACATTCAATTACTGGCATTTTTGTCTCCGGTACATTGGTCATTGGCAATAGATGCATTTAGTTAGGACTGGATGGGACCTCACCTTCCCACAGATTCGTATATTACCCAGAGTACTTCCTATGATTCGTTCAAACCCTTGTCAGGTTCTGTTGATAGCACCTGTTGGCCAACTCAACCCTGGTTTCTGCTTCTGCTGTACTTTCGGGTGTGCCCAACTCTTCCACTTCCTCATTGGCCATTTCTCTTGAGGCAGCCATGACCCGACACTGTACACCCAGCAGGTGTAAGTAGCAGCCCTTTTATCATAGCCTTTATTTAGAAGCTAAATGTGGATATTCCCTGTTAAATTTTATTGTTTATTGTGAGCTTTTGGCTCTCTCACCTGAGCTTTCTTCACTTCACTTGTTTTACAAAGGCTTCAATAAAATAACTGAAACTAGCAGTAAGATCCAAAAGTTAATACTGTGATTGTTGATGCATATAATTTATTCAAGTATGAGTACCTCTATATCATGAGTCTTAAAAAAGACGAAATTTGATAGTTTTATTGATCCAAGATTTACCTAATCTCAAAAATAAGTATTTTTCGTTCTTCATCTTATCAACATTTCTTTAGCAACAAATGAACTACTATAGCTTGTTGAGAATCAAACCACACAAATTTAGTTTTATATCAGTAGCTTGAGATTTGTACTTTTTCAGACTATAATACTTGTCATATACTAAATGATAGTCATATTACTGTATCATCAGAGCTTATATAATAATATACTTGTGACCTCTTGATTAATGGCAAGTATAACCTGAATATGAAGAAAGGTATTTTTACTGATTATTGTGTCCATGTCCTTCAGATATTTCATATGCGTGGTGCAAGAATTTTTTATCCCTTTGCACTTATTTATTCATGATAATTTCCATATTTATTTTTTAGCTTTTTAATTTTTTTCTACATGACATTTTTGTGCTAACTGGTTTTCAAAGTGTATATTTAACTTCAACAGTGCTTATTTTAGTTTCCCTTTTAAGTTAGATTTTTTAAATAAAACTTTCTACTATGGGGTATGTCCCACAGACAGACCTCATAACCATTTTGTGCTTGTTTTCATACTATAACTTTTAATACAGTATGTGCATCTTCACAATATTTTGCAGATTTTCAGTAAACATTACAAGGTTTTCGTACACAAAGTTTTATTTTATTTTTTATTAAGGTTTGGGATTTTTTAAGTAATGATTTGCTCATGCATTTTTTTTTTTTCCAATGTTGATTGTCCAACATGCAGATTAATTTTGATTTTAAGATTAAAATACTTTTATGCATCAGAAAATTGTCAAATTTCACATGCAAAATCTTTATCTCCAGATAATTATCAAATGTTTTGGTTTAGAAAAAACTTGGTCACTAAAATTTACAGTGTTATTCTCATATATTGAGTCAATTTCTCACCACTATCCTGACGGTTGGATGCGTTGGTGCATGCAGACTGAAACCCAGTCTGAGCTCACACTCAATTCTGTGTAACCGGGCACAGTGTATCTGCCAGTATGGGCTTTTTGCATTTTGGTACAGCTTGAAGCTTCTTGGCAACTAACATCTTCCTCCAGTGTGAAAACTTTCAGCAACTTGCCAATTACTGTATAGTACATTAGGGAAGTGGTAGCTTAATGTGATGGTCTTTTTTAAACATATTTTGTGGTAAAACACAAATACAGATTGACACAATGTTATATGCTTTTGTATATTTAACTGTATGAAAATTAAAAATGTTATTACAATTATATATTATTTATCTTTGTTGCAGTCTCTACTCAACAAAGTATTGATTTGATAAATAAGGCTCATTCATTCTGTATCACGTGATTAACTACAATCACATCTGTAACACAAGATCGCATTCACTGTGATTGTATATACTCACAAACATCAGAGACTAACTTTAATGTACTATACAGTAACTGGAAAGTTGCCAAGCACATTGAAGTTGTCCCAAAATGTACAGCAGAAACACTAACAAAACTTCAGGTGCATGCTGCACTATATACAGTGGATCCTGGCCCCCACTTCAGGCTCTGAAGGGCCACATGTGCTTTCTAATTTTCTTGGGGAAAAGATATATATTTTGCAAGCAATGTTGCTAATAAGGATATTTGAAGTCCTGTTCCCAAGAAATTGAACAAAAAACAGATCTTGAAATTGTCACAATCCCTTAATAAGGGACTAAAGTTTTTAACTTTCTTAGAAATGGGGGTAAAATAACTTGAAAAAGCCTGCAAATGGGGTATATTAAAAAAAATCTGTAGTTTCTCCAGGGAAAAGTATTCTGGAATTTAGGTACAAGCACACATGTAAGTACCACCAGCCCTTAAATTAGGTGGTTGGGGTAGATAAAGCAAGATTTCAAATTTATATTTTAGTGGTACAAAAAAAGACATATGGAACCAAGGATATTTGTGGTGGGGCACAGCCTGGAAGGTAAAGACTAGAAATATGATAAATTATGAAGAAAAACATTAAAATCACACCATATTAACCACTACTCATTTGTGTCAGCTGGATCATGATCATTCAACCAGATGGAGTCCTAAATTAGAAAAGAAAATATAATGATTTCTTTTGCAAATTAAATGAGTACTACAGTTTTGTAGTACATCATTCTATGTAGCTTTATCTATTGTAAAACAATATTTTATACCTTATCCAGCACCGAGTGACCTAGGCTAACTTGGAGTGTTACACTTTGTCTTCCATTGATTGTATCCCTAAACTTCTGTTTTACTATAACCACATGGCAAGAATTTCAGAATTATGTGTTGTTTCTGCTTTTTCTTTTTTTAAGACAAAATACAAGTTTCCAGAATGGAAGTTCTGAACTCGCCAGGTGTGAGATGTGACAGTTTTTTTAAGTTCAAAGAGTGAATACTTCAGTAAAGACTGAAAAAAAAAGAACAATGTGCACTCATGGTCTTGGATTAATTATCTGCAATCATCATCCACCAGTGATGAGTTTTATCCTATTTATCTGATGGAATTGAGCAAACAAACTCGTTTTACACCATTGTATGCAACATACTAGGCGTCAACACCATTTTACAGTGTGATTTATTTCTCACTTTTCTAGCAGGATTTTATTTTCCTTTTTAAATTTATTTTTTTTGACAGTTTATCTCTCAATGAATCTTTGTTGGTATTACAAGTAAGAAAGGTCTATAGGTTACAGTATGATTCATTCATTTATGGGTTGCTTCATTACAAGATAAGGAAAAAATACATTGGCCACCCAAAAGACGTGTCTAGGTTGTCTGGCTGGCTACCAAAAACAAAAGTTAAGTGCAAGCCCTGGCAAGATTATTAGTCAGATTCATTAATTAATTACATTCAAATAATCAGTAATTCTCATAGGAGACTTGGATGTTTTAATAATTGAGAATATTAATAATCAAAAACTAATTTTGAATATTTGATTATTTTTGTGTCATGAAACTAATCAACTAAGCTTAACAACCTTGAATTAATATAAAATAATAATGAGGAATCACAATTGCAATATTTCAATTACTTGGATAGTTGGAATAATTGAAAATAATAATTTTTTCAACATTAATAGATTTAATCATAATTTTGATTGTAGTGTGTGACACTTATCAATGTAATCCAGTTTCATAGGTAATAGAGTTTATTATCTTGCTGTACCATGTCATAAGTATAAAATATTTGGTATACATATCTACTCAAGTTGAAACTTGGGAGAGAGATTTTATAGATTTACTTATTTGGTACAAGATTGTGAGAAATGTGAAAAATATTTACTCTTTTTTTTTTTAAGTTCACTATAAACATTGCAACAGGAAAATAAGTTTTTATTTTATTGTAATAAATTTGTCATCTTCAGTTTTATTTTAACTGCAGTCTTATGCTAAATGACATAAATATAGCATTAGGGTATTTTTTTTTTTTTTTCATTTGTAATATGCATGAAATGAGAGCATTTTATTTTATAAACACTTATCTTACATTTGATTTAACTCTTATTTTATTTACAGACATATATATTATCTGGATACCATTCTTTATGCTAATTAATCAGAAAACTGTATATAGTGAGTTGGTGCAGAAGTAGTATCCGTAACATTTGAAGATGGTTTTTGCTGCTCAATATTTTTTGTGTGTGTGTGTGTGAATCATAGAAAAATATTTTCTATGTATAAGTAAGTGTTGGGGATTTTTATTTGATTTTTTCCATCACATTCTATGTAGTGAATTTTTTCAACCATTCTAGCTGGTCTTTTCACTAGATTCTATCTTTTTAAGATTTTTATAAATGGTAGACATCTGTCATTGTGAAAAAGTTTGTTTATAGTATAAACAAAGTGCATTTTTGTACAGGGTGCTACTGAGGAAGTCTCTTGGCTTTAACTCTTAGCAAATACAATCTAAATGTATTTTAATTTAATCAACAGTGATTACAGACCAAACTTGAAATAAATTCAATAATTCAGTTTTGTATCACATTTGTAACAGCCAGTGTGTTTACAAACTACTTATTACTGTGCTTTCTAAATAAATAACCTTAATGTTTAAGCTGAATATATATTGTGTATGGTAATTAGCACTATGAAAGTTAATATATTAGAATACAAGATATTTAATCACATCACAAAATTTACAAGTTTTCTTGTGTTCTTTTTTTCAGTATTATAAGTTGTTTTCTTCTTTTTCAGGAGTTTTTCTCTAAGAAAAATGATGCATCATTATTCATGTTTGGGTCACACAACAAGAAGAGGCCACATAATCTCATTATTGGAAGGATGTATGACTATCATGTTTTGGATATGTTGGAGTTAGGAGTTGAAAGTTTCCAGCCTTTAGCTGAATTTGAGGTTAGGAACATGATTTATTTGAAGGAATTTACAAAATAATCACATGTTTATCATGTATAGTGTGTAGAAGAAACCACTTGAAATGGATGCAATTATACCTAAAGCTTAAACAAATTCCAAATATATTAGTGTTTTTAAAGCTATTATTCACACAATGATACATTCTTTTTTGTACTGTAAAATTTTGCATTACGAAACAAAATGCATGTAACTGAATATACAATTAAATTTTTATTTAGAAAAATTTTAATTATTATTCAAGTGATTATTCATTTCTATTGAGTAATTCAACAAAGTGTTTAAGTGCTTCATTCTTTTTTAATATTTCCATCACCAAACTGTTATTAGGTCATGATCCTAACTTTGTTGAGCATTGTCTTTAAGTTTTTAGTTTGTTTTTGAGTGTGAGACATCATAATAATATATAAAGTTCACTGTTGAAGAAGAATTAGACTTTACATCACCTTTTTAAATCTACAAATTCATAACAAAGGGAAAACACATTATCAGTATCTTGTTGATCTAAAATAATAGCTTTTGTAATAGAACTGTATACAGTCTGTCAATTTGGTATCAATATTTAACACAATAGTCATATGTCAGGATAAAAGGCTAGAGTACTCTTGTAAGATATAATGGTGCAATATGTTTCTCAAAATTAATAACTTTGATAAATCATTACAAGTATCTAATGA
The DNA here is from genome assembly GCF_000517525.1 of Limulus polyphemus. NCBI lineage: Eukaryota > Metazoa > Arthropoda > Merostomata > Xiphosura > Limulidae > Limulus > Limulus polyphemus. Next base: position 14,806 of record NW_013668443.1, on the reverse strand, counting down.
ATAACAATATGGTGCAAGTAATCAAAAGACAGTAAAAATAAAAATGAATCAATCTGTATCACCCATCTGTTGGGCTGACAGTCCAGGTAGGATAATAATATTAGCACTAAATAACTGAGCAAAAATGGAGTTTAGAGTCCAAAGAAATCAGGTCATGCTGAAATATTTAACCCCTTACCTACTGGGGTCATTTTGTCTTATAAGGGCAAAATTGCATTTGTGAATTGAAAAAAAAATAGAGAATATTTCTTTTATTGGGTTTTAGATTTTATAGTAACATAACATTCTATTATTTGTAATGAAGTTTGAATAAAAATTTAATTTAAAAAAATTCCAAAATACGTTTGAAACTGTAAATAACTGCCCTCGAAGGTAGAATTTTTTCAACATTTTTATAAAATATTTTCCTTGCACTTTAGTGCTGGTATCTAAACCTTTTTCTAGTCTGTTAAACCACATTTGTGAAACTTTTAGCCAATCCTAGTTGATGTGTCAATTTTAGTACCATGTTATTCCAATCGCTGTATTTCATGTTTGACAAATCATAGGATGATAAGCAAAGCACGTGACAAAACGTTGTTATCTGGATTTTACAATATGAAAGTGAGTGCTTATTATAGTAACTGCCATTTTATGTAGAGGTTGTATTTAGTAGTGGTCAATAGTACTTTTTTATAAGCCTTAGAAAATTTGCTTCTGGAAAAAATTGCATGGGATGTATGTGACTTTTATTATTTTCTATAGTAGCTTAAAACATTCTATATCGTATATCTATTTATATTAATCATTATATTAAAAAATTTAACTTAAAATATATATATTTTTAGGAAAGAAGTTGATCCACAAATGTTAGGGTTAAGATCTATCAAGTGCCTAGTGCACGGTCTTAACATGAATTAGGCTTAGCACTTAGAACTGAAAGAGTTTGTGATTTTTATATTCTTTTGCATTTAAATTAGCAGTTTTAAGTTCATTAATTTAGCATAATTTTATATTTAGTTATAATAAAAATATGATTCAGTATTTAGAATAATAACCTTGTGTGATTATTAAAAAAATTAAAAATAGACAAGATTTTCATTTTTTTGGATGATAAAAAGCTTTTAAAATAATGTACTAAAACATAAAAAAGTAAGAAGTTCAAATCTGGAACAAATATAAATATCGTAATCATCTCTTATAGTAATGTTCCAAGATATTAAAGATGATAATGCAAAAAACTAAATATATCAAAAGTGAAAGGCTTTGTTTCTTAACTAAGTGCATTTATGAAAGTTCTTATGAAGTTTCAAACAGTATTCACTAGTTTTATTGATGAAACGAAATATAGCAAGACTTGCAGTGGCTACTCAGAAAGTTAATACCCGGTAGTGATTGGGTTAATGTATATGTACAACATTAAATACCCAAGTGATTTTAGACTTGTAATAAACTCTTGTGAACTGTACATGTAGGAAGTCAATCTTCATTTACCTTTCCAATTTATATAGCTGTCAATACCTGCTGGACCTAAAACAGAATATATTACTTCATATAAAACATTAGTGACAAACTTCATTTGACTGTAAAAATTTCTTTTAAATTCTCTAAACTGTTTTTCCTTGAAAGGGTTTTGATTCTAGAGTAAACAATAAAAGGTTATATATTTTGAATTCTAAAAGAATGTATCAATAAATTTACAATAAACTATGAAGTACTTTGTGAATTATTTAAGAGATTCTTAATACTATTATTATCTTCATAAAGTTATAATTTAAGTAGAATAAATAATATTGGTAACAGTTAACTTAAAAAATAGATTTTATTGAATATTAGATTATGTAACTTCAAACAAATTTGTATTATAAGAGGGAGCCACTGTTTTATCCTTAGTAATGTTGTTCAGTATGCTAAATCAAAGAAGCTAGCACCTTGAACTGTGATATAAATGAGGATCTTAAATGAGGATGTTAAACAGTCAAC
>NW_013668443.1:0-12823 GCF_000517525.1 Limulus polyphemus | reverse complement strand
CAAAGAGCTAGCACCTGAACTGTGATATAAATGAAGGATCTTAAATGAGGATGTTAAACAGTCAACATTTTGACTACATACTTATTGGATAGGAAGATATTTGGAATATGTCAGTTTAAATTTGGCACTGAAGTTTGTGTTATTACCATACACTAAGATAGGATAAAACTGAAATGTATAGTAATTTTATATATACAAATATTTTTCAGTTTTTGTGGTCTTTAGAGTTATGTGTTTTCAATTTTATGTTGTGATGTCTCAGTTTTGAAAGCCCTCAATGATATAAAAACATTAATAATAATAATATGGTGTTTATTTTTGGTTCTTCTGATTTTATGATTACAGTTTTTAGACCTTCAGGATGTAAGAGTTATTCATTTTGAATTTGCTTTTCCGGATAATCTTCCTTGATTAGAAATGTATTTTAAAATTTTTTCTCTTTTAATAGCTGTTAAGGTTTTGATATAATCAGAAAGTTTGTTTTTAACTTTCAAAACAAGTAACTGATGCTTCATCAAATATTTTAACAGTTGTATTATTTATTTCTTATAAAGTTTTTTCTAATACCTTTAGGGTCCAAAAATTCCTGTAGGAACCAAACCAGTCTTGTTGTTTGCAGGAGAAACTTTTGAAACTGAGCCAGATTATCAAAGACTGAAAAACTTATTTTTAGGTATGAATGGTGTCATAATAAGGATACATAAATGAGCTTGAACTTTTTGCAATACAAAATTGAAATGTTGAGGTAACCTGAAAATGAAATCTTTTTTTTTTTTTTTTTGTAAGCTGCTGTCTCTCTCAAAACCCAAATTACTTGATTTCTTGATCTATGTGTTTTGAAATTCAAGAATCCCTTTGCCTCCCTTTAAAATAATTATTTTTGAAAAGCATGATACCAATTACTGTTAATACTGCAGTTAGAATATTTGATTCAATCATTTATTCATTTTACTAGAATGATTACTTTTTATAATTTTAGTACATATAAATGAACATGTATAACCAAAACAAAAATACTAAGTCAAAACTCTTATTAGTTTTTGAAACTTGCTAAAAATGTTAATGAACTTAACATTTTTCACACTTTTTAAAATTATGGAAAGCTTGAGAAATTGTAATTTTTTTTCCTCCACTGTGAAACTTCACTGCTGTTGCATCAGACTAGTGGGTATAATTTCAGTTTATTGGTTAGCAGTTAAAATTAATAGTCTCCCTCCTCCTTTCAGGCAATTCCCCCAGAGTAGATTGAATTCATATTAATTTGAAATTACAAAAAAAACAAGATTATTTGGAATTGCATTCATACCTGTAAACTAATAAGAATAATGTCCCTTGATGTGTCTTTTACAATGCGATTTTTATGTGCTTGTCATATCCATTTAAGAAATGGTGATTTCATGGGAAAATTAATTATTACATAATGTTTCTTTTCTATTATCAGTTTTAGGATTGAAATTTGGATGTATTATTTACTGAATGCATTTCAGATTTTTTTCGAGGACAAGAGATCAGCCGTGTTCGTTTGCAAGGCTTAGAACATGTGATAATATTCATTGCTGTTGAAGACATGATTTACTGGCGTAATTATAGGTAATTCTACATTTTTTTCTTTTGAAATAACGTAGCACACTAGTAATTAAGGATAATGTTTACCTGTTTGCTTAACTTAGTTTTAAAGTAGGGAATAGCCTTGTTTTAAATAATTCATTCTCATCAATTATATAAACTGAATTTAATTTCTAAATAATTTTACCTATTTATTTTAAATTCATGAAATGTGTTTATTTAACACTTAAGTTGAATGAAAAAGATGTTTTTAGCTTTACATATTATATTTTCTAAGAAACAATCTTGAAATAAAATAATATATAAAGGGTTTCTGTATTTTAAAGAATATTTATATAATCCGAGTAAAAATTGTTATGATAACTAAACAATCTAAGTTTACAGCATGTAATATTTGTATGAAGTAGCCATTTTGTGAGATGTTTCCTACACTAAGTAGGAAAGAATTAAGATAAATAGAGCCATCCTTGAATCATGGTCCACAGAAAGAAAATTTATAACCATTTGTATTTACAATTTCAAAATTATCTTAAGAAAATATTAATATCTGTAATAATGTTATGAATATGGACTGTATACCCCACAGTATTTAAACTTTTATTCATGTTATTGCTTACCTGGGTAGAATATTAATGAAAAAATCAGGTACAAAGATCCCACGAATTGAGCTTGTAGAAATGGGACCTCGTATGAATCTTTCTGTTAGACGCACTAAACTTGCATCAGAAGACATGTTCAAGTTAGCAAAGAAACAACCGTCAGTTCTCAAGGTAAGTAAAACTGACTTGATAACACCATACATTTTGATTGTCCTCATCCCTGTTTAGTGATATGTAATAACCACTGTTATAAAATATTTAAAAACAAGACACTGTGAGTTTAAAAAAAAACTACTATAGGTAAATGAATCTTTATAGTGAGCTGTAAAGTTTTATTGATATTGTATCTTCTGTAAACACAAGTTGATAAAGAATCGTTAAATATTTGATTTACTATAATGAGGTTATTTTTCTTTCTTGATCCACTTTAGTTGTTTGTTAACCTTTCTTCAAATGAATTTAACTCTTTCATTATGAGTACCCTTTTCTGCATGTTACATTCAAAATTTAATTACACTACTTTGTTGTCACTGTATACAAATAAACTTGGCATCAAAATATAGTTAATAAAACAAATTTTAATGTTATATAGGTTTTTAAGGTCTTAGTTATATAAGAAAATATTTTTAAAAAATCCCCAATTTCACCCTAGTATGAGAATTGTAACATTTGCTCTCTATGTCTCCCTTCTTTCTTGATTTATTTACAACTCCCCTCAGTAGTAAGGAAGTATGTTTGCAAGCAGGGTATTATATATTTCAACAGAATAACTTAAGCTACACATTCACAGAGTGATTTACAAATTGTTTGGTGGGATTATTAGTTAAGACAAGGTTCAAAGGGCAATAAATCAATCAAATTTAAGTAGAAACGGTTGTATACTTTTACAAGCGTTAAGCGGCTTAGTATCAACAAATTTAGTTTCGTATTACATTCTGAAGTCATTCTAGAAAGAAAAAATAGGTAATTCAGATTTATTTCGTTTTTGTTTGATATATATAAGGTCAGTCAAATGGACCAACCTAGTACAGAGTTAGGGTAGAGAAAATAAGATATAAAGTGAAAAAAAAGTTTAAAATTCATTTATGAAGATTTAGAGATTATGCAAATGAAATCTGACATTTTTTAGATGAACAAAAGTATTTTTAATCTTAACATTATAATCACTTTGCACCTGAAGCAGTCAATACTTTGACTCCATATATTCATGGAGAAATTTTTATTAAAAATGCTTCATTAAAAATTCTGATTTTTGTCTACAAGAGACTTGTAATGTGTACTGAAAGCTTGGAAACTCCTAAAGATCAATTTGGGGTCACAAACTCGGGCGATTCAGCCGCGCCTGTTTTGAGAGGGTTAACATCAAGAAAGTATTGTAGCATCATCCACATCTTCACTTATTGCAGTAATATTAAAATTCTTAACCTGGCAGAGAAATTGAGATCCTTGAGGACTAGCATGAATGATTAAAACCACACTTGACTATAGATATGTTTTCTTCACATTCTTTATAATTAGTCATTTCATTAAATCTTTAGGTTTGAAACCTCATGTCTATTAATGTATTGTCTTTCAGCCAAAGAAAAAGAAAAATGTCAAACAAACTGCCTTAGGATCCACAGTGGGAAGGATTCATATGAAGAGACAAGATTTCGGTAAACTTCAAACCAGAAAAATTAAAAGTCTCAAGAAAACTAAACCTGAGCAGACAAAGTTTGGAAAGAATTCCAAAAGTTTAGCACCAGTATCTAATTATGCCAAAGATGCTAAATTTTCTAGAATTCTTCATGCAAGATAAATACTATTGTTGTAAATGTGTAAAATTTATGGTACTCTATTCTTAACAAATAGTATATATGGTTGAAGCCATCAATAAAGGTTTTGATGTATAGTGTACTGACATCCTATTATCTTATTGCATTTGTATTTCCTTTCACTTATAAGTTCATATAACTAAGTTAATTATATTTATTTATTACTTGTTTACTGCAACAAGAAGTTCTTGCAGAAGCTCTCAGAGTCAAACGATCATAGGTAGGTCACAGTTGGGTTGTTTATGTTGAATTTTGCTCAAAGCTACACAAGGGTTATCTGTGCTAGCCGTCCCTAATATAGCAGTGTAAGACTAGAGGGAAGGCAGCTAGTCATCACCACCCACTACCAACTCTTGGGCTACTCTTTTACCAACGAATAGTGGGATTGATCATTACATTATAATGCCCCCATGGCTGAAAAGGCAAGCATGTTTGGTGGAACGGGGATTTTAACCTGTAAACCTCAGATTGCGAGTCAAGTGCCCTAACCACCTAGCCATGCTGGGCCTCAGAGTTAGTCACATAAAAATACACATATGGTAGACTGAGAGGGATAAACATATTAACCATTGTAAAGTAATCTGTAATTTACAACACACACCAAATACCTGTCTTGGTTTTAGGCAGAAGACTATTATATCAAGGAGATTCTCTCAAGAGAAGAACAGCAACACTCCTGGAGTTTTCCCTGATATGATCAGTTTTTCCTCTGGGCAACACATGGTACAATGTCTACACCATCATCCAACATTTTTATGTGGATACATACACACACCATTTCTATGCATTTGCAAAAGTGCTCAACACTCTTTGGTGTCCTTTACTCCTTCCGTTATGTAAACTTAAACAGTAACTTTGAGAATCAACAGCTTCATCTTATGTTGGCTACCACATCTCGGTCATACAAAACAATGATGAAACATACTATTCTGCTCTCATAACTCACCATACAAGTGCCATATGTCATACACATTAGTACTACATTTGCCAGTTTGTGACATTGCTAAATGACTAGTAGAAGCCAGATTCAGTCTAGATCTTTCAGCTACTTTTCTCGAAGTTCCAATCTGGTCACATGTGGCATCCAAAAGGAGTATCACCTTGTATATGATTCATCATCAATACTGCTGAAATAGCCTTGCCAACTGTTTAGTATCCATGTCGTTTTTATTATAAAAATATGCATGATCATCTAGGCTGGCAAGATGCTTCATTTGCATGTGTACAGGATTTTTGAAGTTTATCAGCCAATTTGAGTAACACATGGTGAACTCTTTTAACATACAAATAGTAGCAGTAATGTTTGACAGGTACTACAACTACAAGCAGTTTCTTCTTTTTATGTGTTACACTATTATACTCTCCGTACAGTTCTGTACATGTAACAAAATTGCTCAAATTCCAGTATTGGTATTACCTACATCAAAGATAAATGGGTAAACCTGACAAAGATAAGCCAGCATTGGTACTTCAACCAAAACAAGCTTCATGGATCAGAATGCATGTTGACATTTCTGCATCCATAAAAAGTACAGATTAGTCTTAGTCAGTTTAGACATTAGCATTTCCACTCTTATTTGACAGAATTAAGTTTGTGTTAACTGGCTAAAATGGTAGCTTCTTGAAGCACCTGATAAATAAGGTTGAGTAAGATTCTTGCACTTCTGGTGGCCACAAGAATCTCTGCTTGGTGTCCATGTAAAAGAACAAACTAAGTGACACTAAGTCAATGATTATTGAAAAATATATTTAGTGTATTCCACAATAGTAAATAATAAAAGAACAAAAAAAAAATTATCATTCCCTGGAATCATAATGACCTATATCCTGTTTTCACATTTTCTTTATCTGTCAGTGATTTCATTACTAATAGTATTTCATTTTTGTGTGTGATAGTGGGAGTGTAAGCATTCATAATGTAGCTCAGATGTGAAAATAGATAGAGCCTAAAGCTAAGAGCAGCAGATAGAGGAGGTACTTATCTAACTGTCATTTAAAATAAAGAGAAATAAAGTGGTTTTAACAGTAACTTGTGATTTGTCAACATATTGGCAAGGTAGATCTTAACATAATATTTTGAACACTTAGTTATGAACCACAGATCTTACAGATTTTATTTTTACTTTTTTTTGATATTCTTAAGGTTTGTTGTATTTAAGCAACACAAATTCATGAATTTCTTTAGTATTTATTAGATAAACATTGATCTTTACCAATGCTATGATGCCTGACCAAAGGTAAAGGTGAGGTTGTAGTTAACTAATAAATCTAGCATTCATGTAGTGTTTATATGACTTATTAATGGGAAGTTTACTGCTTCAGTGACTAAAATAAAATATTGAAATAAATTAATTAATAGGTATCAAATGAGTTAAAACTGGCGAGATGCATAAAATGGAATTTTCTGATCAATAATAAAAATAGAAACTTTTGTTTTCTAAAGCTGTTAAACTACAAGTATTGACACTTTACAACATGAAAAAGTATGACAGAAACAAGATACTGTATAGAAAGTTCATACAAGGATTACCATTATAATAACAAACAGAATAAGGAATATTGGTGATAACCCTCTGGTCCATAAAGGGTTATACTAGCTGGAGCTGCTGCAACTATAACTTGTCATCATTCTTCCTTATTTTGCTAACATATTAGGATTGTTAAGCACAAGTACCATTCAGACTGTCTTGAAGCAGAGCTCCTTCCCCCTGTACTTTTGGTACATTTTGGACTCCCACTGCTGTTGCTGTGCAGCCATGACAAGTAGACCTTGGAAGCATTTTTGTCTCATCTGGAACCACAGTGGCTGTCACAAACCCTGGAGGTTGTCTTGGAGCAGTTTCCACAGCTGAAATTTCTACTACTGTTAATTTCTTCTCCTTCTGTAAGGCATGGTTCAACAATCACCAGCAATGCAACTTCTGTAGATCATCTATTATGTAGCTATTTTTTTATGTGACCCTAAACTTTGACCTTTCCATTTGGCATTATGGATCACTTAGTTCTATATTAAACACTTGGAGATTCACCACTTTCACATCACCATCATAACTAAATGATGGTTACTGGATTTCTTACCACTGAGATGTTGTTGGTGTTTATGAGATGCTCTCATCTTCCTCCAAAAAGTCCATAAATGCATGCATTCTTAGAAGAAGTGTAGAGCAGAATGCTATGATACATGAGGATGTGTATCATTATCACTTAATCTCAAAGCCTCATCATTATCCGTTGTCAGTTGGGAAGACTCCTGACTGCCTAAAGATTATTGGATCGAAGCAAGATGTTGGATGTTCCACCTTATGGTATCTTAGCACTTTGTGGCCAACTTCATCCACCACCTGCATCTCATCACTCTCCTCAGCCACATCACTCAAACCAGTCTCTGAGCTGGCTAGTTGGTGTATTGGAGTGATATAGAGGCCACCTCAGCATGATTTTTCTCTGTCACCTTATGCTCCTCCACAGAAGAGGTAATCAATAGAGGCTACATAGCAGCAACTTGAAGTTCCTCATCTGGCTATTAACCTCTCAGTTAAAGGGATGGATGGGTAACTTGAACTTGGCTCTTTCCACAACTGGCAAAAACCTCTTGGTTTAAGAAAGTACATCATCTAGTCTATGCTGTGTCCTCTTCTTGACTCCAGCTTCTTTCTCCCTTCCACAAGATCTACATGGTCTCATAGTGTGCCCTTCCATGATGATCATGTGTTACAAGCTTCAGAGTGTCAGACAGAAGAATTTGGTATTGTACTAAAACATAACTTGATATCTTAGTCTGTGGTATTACAAAACACTTAACACTCATAACTTGAATAATAATAATAATAAGTAAAATGCACTATTTTGTTTAAGCAATCCTGATTAGAATATATTAATTAATTTACTTTTCTTTATTCTTAACTCCTGTTCATGGAATATGGTACATTCCATATGCCATGATGGAAGCTGCCAAGCAAGAACCAGATAAAATGCTACATGAGGGAATGAAAAGAAGGGACAGAGTGGGTATCAAATATTATGCTAAGGCCTAAGAAAGACAGTAAAGAGGTGAGCTTTGTGTTGAATACACACTTGCAAAATGTTCCAGTTCAGACCTTACTTTTGTAAGATCTAAATGTGGCATGAGTTGATCTCTCTGATTCAGTGATCCAGCAGGCAGACCCTTTTTCTGTATGTCAGCAAACCTCTTTGGATCAAAACACTGCATGTCAGCATACAGTTGACCATGTTCTACAAATTGTCTCGACAGATTTTCTAGTGCTTGATCAAATATCATGTTGAAAGTATCAATCCTGTATGTAGTTATAGGTGATGTAGTTGTATCACCTTCTGCAGATCTTGTTTCATTACACTTAGCTCTTCCCTTTCTCTTCCTCTAGAATGCAGTTTAGCCAAACACCTTGACTTCATCACATTTCTGAACATCTCGCATCTTACCAATCAATATTGCACACAATTTCATTCATTTGTCTGTTCTAATTACAATACTTTGTATGTCATCCCTCAGTGCTCTCAATTGAAATGTACACTCTTTTATTTGCCTCCAAGCCTGAACTAAATCAAGTCCACTTGATTAAGGGTGTGCTGATACAAATGTGATATGATGGAAAATGGACATGAATGTGTGGGTAGTCAAAATTATTTGATACCTTAGAAGGCCCTCTAGCTTCTGTTTTTCTGAGAGCATTATGTGACTTTGAATGCTGCAATATAACCAGACACTTAATCAGATCTGGGAAAACAGTATTGGAGTGGTCTCGAACACAGTTGATAATTGAACTTTATTTTCCTGATCAACTTATTTCAGTTTAATTCTGTTCAATTTGTCTGCTCCTAACTTGCCCTCAGTTTCCTTTTCCAGATATATATTTACTTCTAGGAACTTTTGAAGAAATCTGAGGCTTTTCTCAATAATGATATTGTTGCATCACATATGTCTGCCGAGTCTATCACAACTAAATTGAGTACATGTGTATAGCACAAGATGTTTTTTTTCCACGACAGAAAGGAGCATTGCTTGAAAACCACTGTACTGCTCATGGCATGCTGCTGCTTTACCTGTGCTGTTTGAAACACACTTATGGATATCAGTGTTGTAATCTCCAAATACACTTTTCACTAGATCAAACAGTCTTTGTCCACTACTGCTGTGGTTATGGAAGGAAACAAGCTAGCAACCTTTCAATTACTTTCCCACATATCAGAATACCACAGCACGCTGTGATGTCTTATGTGGAATCAGTCTGTACTGAGGACAAGCCTGCATTTCTAACTTTGTATGATATAACATTCTGGGTCATATTTTTCGTTATAACAAGTAGCTTGTTGACTGTTATTTTACTAATAAAAGTAACTGAAGCACCTCTTCCAGTAGTTTCAGACTTTTTACATTTTTTGGTGTTAGCAATTACTTTGCTCAAATGCTTTGAGAGTGGCATGTCATCCTGACTCGGAAGTTTTGATCAGTTACAAGAACACACCTTCATTTATTTCATCTTTTTCCAGCTCATGTGCAGCTTCACCTTTTGTGTCCTCAAAATTAAGCTTTTCCAATAATCCTGATGATAATTCTATAAAACAATTTTGTTTCTCCTGAATTTCAGTTATTTGCTTATTAGGCAACGTGTCATGTACATAGGACAAAATGTTTCCACCTTTCACATCTGTTTCTTTGATTCTCCATGCTCCTCTACAAGTTGATCAACCTGATGCCAGTCATTGCATAAATGAAGACCTGGTATTACTGCTTGAAAAACATGGATAAATAGTGCAGGAAAGCTTCTGTTGCTGATTTGAGAAAAAATAAATTCTTTTAAATTTTACCTTCAACCGTTTTTTTGATTGCACACATCTGGGTTGAATGGAATATTTTCAAGTTGTTGAACAGAATTTTGGGCAAAAAATTTTCTCTGCATATCATGACTTGATGGTTTAGAAAACATGTCCACACCATTAGAGATTTCAGTTTCATGAGAATTATCTGCTCCTGTCTCTGTGTTGTATTTCTCACTGTTGGGTGAGGTTTCCATGTGTGTTGCAGCTGTTACTGTAATATCATCATCTTTGTATGAATAAACAGGTTGTGTAGTTTCAAGAGTTGCTTACTGGTCAGTTGCATGTTTAACGTGTTGATTATTTTGAAATATTCAATATGAAAAGTGATTTTATAGTTCTCTCTATCACATAAATGAATAGATGTGATAGTGTCCATACATCTTGTAAAAGTCAAATTTGTGACATTATCTTGTTGGAATAATTTACACGTCATTCTTATAACAGTAACTCAGCTTTCTGTACTCAGTAGATTTCGCTGATATTAGGCAAAATTCACTGTTGCCATGTATGTACAATATGTTATGACAGTGTCATTATAAACCAGACCTGTACTGACCAGCTAGAATGGTTATTGACTCTTCTTGCCACTTGGCATAGGTTCTGAAGTATTTTAGAACTACTGTTCAAGTGTGTGCACACCACAGAAATTAATTTCTTTTCTAGATGTCTAAACAACATTTATCATGATATGATTTAAATTGTTGAAAATATATATTATTGTACAAATTAAATGAACATATATGAAATGTTGATATTGAAAAAATAAATAAACACAAAACTCAGTTTTACACTTATTGATCATTTATTTGAGAAATAGTTTTGAATATTATGACCAATCAACTGCAGATCCTATGATGAGCATTAAGCTTGTTATATGAAGGTCACTTAAACATTCTACTGACCAACTTACATACAAAATATTGATAATCTAGTAATTTTGCAGATGAGATACAAATCTAGAAATAAGCTGTTCAAATTTTTGCTGGTGAAAATTGCCAGGCACAATTAATCCTAATAGCTGTAAATTGAGTTTATAACAGTATTATTGTGTTATTATATAACTTAGACCTACACTTTCACACAATATTGATTCCTGTAGTAATTGTTGCTGACAATTTTAATATTTTTATGGGAAAAGACGTTCCTTTGTCAAGTAGGCCTATAATAAATGTGAATATCAGCAAAACTAAACTACCATTATTACTTCATTATTAGAAAATAATAATGTGATCAAATTTATATAAGCAAAACTAAAGTGTAGCATAGTTTTATCCCCACATCCACTTCCCAAGGATTATTCAACTGGTCAATTTGAATGGCAAATGTTGATTGAATATTTTTAGTGATCTTTGAAGACACCTGCACCTTTCTCAATTTGGAAGATTTGTATTTTTGGAATTCACTGGCTTTTCTCCTCTTTTCTTACATAATGGATGAAGTCTACAGACTGTTGTTAGCTTTAAACAATAGTTCTTAAACTATGCAGTCATTTCATGATTTTTCTTGGATTTTTATACAAAACAAAGTTTTGAGGTTATAGTCAGGAGAGAAGTATGTCGCTGTAGCTTGAATGTATGCCTAAACTGCATGCAGGCATGTTCACTCATGCATGAACAAATTTACACACGTATATAGGCCTATACATAGAAAGTTACTGGGAATTCCCATCCATTGCAACTAGTGGTTTACAGAATATGATGCTTTTAGCTATATAAAACACTTCCTTCTAGAAGGCTTGCAAAAAGGAGGTATAAATATTGGCTGAATATTATAGGTCTAAATATATTCAGTGTTTATTATAATGTTCTACATCAATTTGGCTATTCGAGATAAAGGGCACTGATCTTAATTTACAAACACAAGTTTGAATATTAACTTATTGAGAAGTTTATTTTGATATACTAATAATTTATGGTTATTACATGACCTTGTTTTTTTTTTTTCAAATCATGTTAAAGGTTCCATTTAGGTAATATAACAAAACATCAATACAAAGCATGTCACTAAATGGCAGTATGTATACGTTTGAAGAAAAACATCTATGCAACATTTATTAAATCAATAAAATGTGAACGGACACCACTGCTCGAAGAGTTCTAGGGCCCAAGTTCCATAAAGTAAAGAATTAAATGGCAATCTTATTTCAAAACCGTACACCAGTATTCAATAAGATGTAGTGGACCAATGTTTTAAGACAAGTGATGTGGTCATTATTTTTGAAATGTGGACCTCTAGAGCAAATGACCAGTATGTGGATCTGTCGAGGTTTTTGTTCTGATCTGGATGACATTAATGCCTTGATCGATTCCTATCATCCCACGTGTCTCTTCTTGCAGGAAACATTCCTGAAACCATCTGATACAGTCACCTTTCGTCGGTTTTCTTTATACTGGAATGACAGATTGTGTGATGGAGGAGTGGCACTGTTGGTCGACCAGCATGTGCCTACCTTATCTGTATCACTCGTGTTACGTATTACAATTTCAAATAGTCCGAAGCCAAGTTAACTGATAATTTAAATTTAGTAGTTAAGTTGTACTTTGTATTTAGTATTTAAATATATGCCAATATATTAGTCAATTTACGATAACTGTCAACAAGATTGATACACACCATTTTCATTTTTAACACAAATATACACAACAGTACAATTTACAATAACAATTATTACAAATAGTTATTACTAACAATGATTCATAAACAAAAGTTTCACAAACTTACAAACAATATAGTTTTCTTTCTAGTCTGGAACTTCCTTAATATTCTTATGTCTCCGTTTGTTAATTGATTTTTCCGTAACTTCGTTCCGACGAAATTTTAACGACACAAGTCTTTACTTAATAAAACTGGTTTATTGTTTCCGAATACAACTTTACCGATACACTCAACTTCAACAATCGCGCTAAACAAACGATATAACAACGAACGCGCTCAATAATACTTCTGACTGCAGATCAATTACTCACTATCTATCCACACATTACCTTCCCCTCTTTTATATACCAG
>NW_013668442.1:151303-153245 GCF_000517525.1 Limulus polyphemus | reverse complement strand
CAAAGTTGATGTTTGGTCGGGAACTTCGGTTGCCAATGGATCTGTTGACAGGATGCCTACCTTATGAAGAGTTGCCTGAGAATGTGTCAGAGTTTGAGAAGGTGTTATTGGAAAGGATGGATGATATCCACCATCAAGTGCGTTCAAACTTGAAGACGTCTGCTGATTCGATGAAGCTAACTTATGATAAGAGATCTACTGAAGTCAGGTTTGTACCTGGAGACAAGGTGTAGTTGTATAATCCCAGGAAGACTAAAGGGAAGTCTCCTAAGTTGTCTTCTCCATGGGAAGGCCCATATGACATTGTGGATCATCTCTCAGACGTGACTTTCCGAATAAAATGTGGTCGGCGAGGTAAGCCAAAAGTGGTGCATGCTAACAGGCTTTGGCGTTATCACAGTCCAGGACATTTCAGTTGGGACGAAGTGAACAAAGAAACAAATGACGCTGCTGAAGAGGTGTCACCTGAAAAAGCCAACGTCGAAGAAGAAACTCTACTCAGTATTGAGAAGGGAAACAGTGAAGCTCTTGATGAAGTTACTACCACTGATGTGACTGTTACCGATGATAGGACATTTACTGATGAAGCAGATGAACCCCACATGAAGCAGAAGCCAACGTGACGGAGACCAGTATGGAAGAAGATACGTCCCGTAAAATTAAGAGACTTTGTTGAATTGTAATTTTGTATTTGTAATTCTGTACATTTAATTAAGTTATTATTATTGGTTTATTGTATGTGGCTATTGTTTGGGACGAACAATACTAAGGAGGGGGCAGTGTTGCGTCAGCGAGGTCACGTGACTAGTGTCACGCCACGTTTTCTAGAAATATCCTCTTCCCTCAAGAATGCCCTAGCATTTACTAGATATGTGTTAGTCTTGTATACATATATAAGACGGTCACAACGTGACGTGGGGTTAGTGCAATGAGTAATTGAATGTATGCGGATAAAATATTGTTGGCCACGTGAGACGTGAGCGTTTGTTATAGAGCGACTGTTGAAATTAAGTGTATCATAAAGTTATATTCAGAAAGAATAAACCAGTTTTATTTAAGAAAGGACTTGTGTCGCTAAAGTTTCGTTGGAACGAAGTTACGGAAAATTAAGTAACGACTGTAACAATATTCTTAACTGTAAAAAAACTAAAAACATGGTTCAGTGAAAGCTCAGAATAAATGTATTCTTCATTATCTTGGAAATAAACAATACATTTTGTATGCTTATATATTTATTTTTAACTAGTTTGGTTTGAATTTCGCCTAAAGCTACACGAGGGTTATCCGCAACAGCTGTCCCTTATTGAGCAGGAAACACTCTTTGGCTATTATTTTGAAAACGAATAATAGGATTGACCGTTATAATATAACATTCCTACAACTGAAATGGCGAACGTGTTCGGTGACAGGGATTCGAATTCGTGACACTCAGGTTACAAGTCGAGCGCCCTAACCACCAAGTCATGTCTGTTTGAATATGAATTATTCTTTGCAAATTTTCATTGACTCACTCTAGTTGCCACACACATTCAGTAGTTACTTTTGAACTATGTATCAAAATACAAATTTTGTAGAGTACACTGCTTGTTATATATTTCTACGAACCGGAAAGTTTTCTAGTGGATAAGTGGTGATATTACAACACTGAAATCGGGAACTCGATTCCTCGCGGTGAGTTGTTTTAGTTCAAAGTCATAAAATGGGTTATCTGAGATCTGTCCATAGCGGGGAATCGAACTCCTGATTTTAATGTTGGAAGTCTCAAAACTTACCGCTGACTCACCGGGAGATCCTTTGCGGTGGACAGCAGGCAGATGACACCGTGTGTTTGCGCTAAAAAACAAACAAACAAAAAAAAACAAGGTAACATTTAGCAGAGATATTATGGACAAGTATGATACAACAAATACTCCAAAATTATGCTTGATATATATATATATAT
>NW_013668442.1:106396-150323 GCF_000517525.1 Limulus polyphemus | reverse complement strand
CAATACTTTCTCACTGCAGATCAATTACTCACTACCTACACACATTGTTATCCCGTTACGTTGTCACCCTCTTATGTATACCAGCCTACCCCATCTAGTAAATACTAGAGCATTCATGAAGAAACAAGATAGTTCTAGAAACTAGAGGGCGCCACACCAGTCACGTGATCTCGATGACGCAACAATATTATGGTGACGCGCAGTGCATATCTAATTTTGAGTTCACTTGATGCATTGTGATTTAATACATAATCTTGGAACGTTAAATTAGGATTAAGTTGTGACTGTTGAAGTTTCTAAGTCTTGACAAAATTTAAATACGGAAAATATTGGGCTATTGGTTTTATTGAACACACACACACCTGATGTCTCATTACTAGTACTATCCAGGCTATGAGTAAGGCTATGAGTACAATTTCTATCATGTGATTACAATACAGGTTACGACTATCCTGAGTTACTTGATCTTCTGTTTCTGGTAAAAGCTAGCACACGCGATTTTACTGATACTGTTAACCTCAGTATATATACATGATATAATACGAATCTTCTTTTAAAAGACAAAAGATTGAGAACTGTTTCCATAATATTATTTTAATTTAAATACTAATATTTTTTTTTAATCAACATGAAAAGCACTTTGGAAAAATATACAAACTTGCATGTGTGCGTATACGTAATTGGATTTCTGGTAAGTGACTTCACTGTGTAGTGTAACTGTAAGAATATTATCGTTTGCAAGAACAAAATTATTAGTTTTCTGTGCCACTTTTAATAAATACGGCAAAAGCAAAACAGACTTGGCCTGTCACTGTCACTTATAAGTTATCTGGAATATACTCTGTAGATTATAGAAGTGTATCAATTCATATCTTGACATTAATTACTAAATGAAACTTGAAGACCAACTAGTAACAACATAAAAATCATGCTTAGTCACAGGTTAGTGCCTCTTTCATGTACAGGGAAATCCAGGTACCAGTGATGTTTTAATTTCCAAGGGGAATTTAACACATTCAGGTTATCCCACTTTGTACTACCATCCTGTGAATGTCACAAATTCTATTAAGAAACATTTTTTTTCTCTTAAGTTATAGTTAACCATGGTCTCTAATATACTCATCCAGTCTCCTCTTGTATGGCCTCAGTGTTTCAGCCTTTGACATGTACACCTGAAGACATCTATGTCACAGGCTAACCACTCTATTAATAAGAATAAGATAATATATAGATAAAAAGGGACCATTTGATTTTTAAAAGGTTAAAATTTAAATCCGCCCATCATTTTCAATAAGTCGTTAATTCCCCTCAGAAACTTGTAAAGTGCCATATGCCACCACAATTTGTGTCTGAGTTTTCCATATCTTGAGGTTGTTGTCTCTAAATCTAACTGTATGCAAATTGTTTTATATGAAATTATTATCTGGACTGTGGAGTTGTATATTTTAAATCTAACAAGCTTAAAACCAAAATCTCGGTATTGCTTCCCTACCCCTCGAGACTTTATCCTCTCTAATGAAAACATATCTAAGATTTTTACATAACCCTTTCAAATCTAGTAACTATTCTCTGAACACTTTCCAATAAGCTTACATTTTTTTTTTGTTAAATAAATTGAAATAAACAGAGCATAGTATATAGTCTTAAATTTTCATAGCTTAAACTAGTTAAAGGATTAAAGCATGTGACTTTTCAGCTTGATTCATAACAGTGTCTACGTAGTCACATTTTGTAGGTCCTAACACTAACAGAGGTTTCCTCTACACTTCTTGGTGTAAAGTAATGCAGTTAGTTTTGTAAAAGGAAGAAATTACAACTTGTGTTTTACTTTTAGGGGTAAGGGTTTGTTATGGGTAATGTGTAATATGTGCACATCTGAACATACAAATTTGTGTAAAGTCTCTAATATTAATGTATTTTAAAACATCTTTAACATTTAAAAAAGTCCTAGTTTAAAAATTTGTTAGTTTGCAGATTTATGTTTAATTATATTGAAAAGAATATTGCTGTATTTCTAAGTGATGTTTTTTAAACTGTGATATTATATAATGGAGTTCAGTTAAACTGGACCTTTGTTACTAATGGAGTGATCAATGCTTGTGCCTTTGCTTTTTATTTGTTACAGGGCATAATTAGCTGATGACATTAAACTCTTGGACTTTTTTCACTGTATTGAGGATGGTGAGGTACTAATAAATGACTGAATCAGTTGGAAAGTTTGACAAATATTTGGCAAAATGACTTAATTATTGTAAATTTAAGATAATGCATTTAGGTTGTCATAATTTTGAACATATTGCTAATGTAAATAGGAACCTGTGCTGTAGTGTGACTGAAGGAATGAAAGGATCTTAGCACGGTGGTGGATAAGTTACTCAAGCTGTCAGTGAAGCTTTGTTACTAGTTGTAAAGCTAATAGAATTTTAAGGTGTATTTATAAATATGTTGTGGGAATTATCTCTCTTTACAAATATCTAGTTATGTCTCACTTGGAATGTTATTTAAAGTTTAGGTCTTTTTTTCTAAAAAAAAAAAAGGATTTTGACTTATTATTTCCTATGATCATTCTCACGGATGGAAAGGTTCTTGAGAAAAAGATTTAGAAGTTTTATTATTAAAGTTTACATGCTTATCCATGGGAATGATAGGATAAACACTTGAATTGTGTGTTCTGAAGATAATGGGATAAGAGAACACGAGATTTGGTGAAGACAGGCTAAGCACCAGTTAAGACAGTTTTATTTTTTTAATAGAGTAACTGGCCTATAGAATTTATTGCTGTTAGTAGTATTCTATCAAATATCTATCAAGTTTTTCATTAAACTCTTAAATTTACTGCATCCACAACATATGAAATCAATCCATCCCAGAGGCCAACCACCCTGATAGAAAAATAAAACTGTCTTAGCTGAATATGACTCCTGGCCTGCCAAAATTTTTAGTAGTCACTGTAGATGTAATTTTTTAACTTTAAAGTAAAAAAAAAAAAAAAGATGATGCACCAACAGCACTATCAATGTCTCTTAATAATCTTAAACATTCCTACATTATTGTTAAATGCATTGTTGTATGATGGACGTTTTGTCATGCAGGTTTTCGTGAAACACAATATGATGCAGCCCTCATTTATAAGTCTGTCAAAAAGTAAATGGTGCTGGCAGAGGTGCAAAAAAAGATATTTAAATAGATCATATGGACATGGGGTACAGAAAACTGACATTTGTAGACAATGTATTTGTATTATTTGTAGCCACTGCCCAAATTATGCAAGCAGTGGCCAAAAAGGTCCTTCATAATCACCACCATACAAAAGATGAACGGTCTGTCAAATTATTCTCAGTACGGCTAAGTAACCAAACACTTTCTAGTAACAGTGTCTATAAATCCAATCAAGAGAGCTTGGCTAAGAAAAAACAAAACAAGAAAAAGAAAGGAAAATTCAGACAGTCACTTCAGAAGCAAGGTTCCAAGCAACCAGAAAATTCATGAAAATTGGCAGGAAACTCTTTAGTAAATAAGCCTTTTGTGCTGTATCCAGTGTTGAAGTAAAATAGTGACAGAAACATGTAAGAGAAAAGTACCTCTATAGAAGATCCACTTTCCACTTGTCAGGTACCATTGCAATAAGTGCAAGTGAGAAGTCTGTGAAAAGAAGTACTGAGCAAGCAGGGTTACCTTCACCAAGTGCTGAGGAGTTACTAACAAAACCAAGGATAACCTTGATTATAGACAGGACTAAGACTGCCAAATAAGGACATTAGATAGGTTACAAATGAGATAAAACCATTTGGTTCAATCTGCTCATTTAACATTGATCCAAGATTCTCATTAAGCTGTTTATTGAAGGATCCCTGAGACTGAGTTTCAACAACATGGCTGGGCAGTTTCTTCTAGACACCCCTGACTCTCTGTGTAAAGGAATGCCTTCTGTTATTGGTGCTAAATATACCTGTACTTAATTTCCAAATGGCTGCCATAGAGACTTTTTAATTTTGATTTTAAGACAATAGGGGCAGAAGGCTCTTGCATATAGCCTGTCTTTTTGCTTTGGAAAGTTTTTAAATTTATGTTTGCATTTTTTTTTGTATAGTTAAAAGATTTTTTGCAATTATTATGCATATGTGTTTGTTTTTTTCTCTGTATGTTGTATATGCATATTTGTTTTGTATTTGTAGTGCAACTGTTAAAATATAAACTGCTAAACATTTGTGACTCGCTCTGCTCAGTAGTGTATGTTTTCAGTCTTGGCTACTTTGCTGTACTGCCACTTCTGTTCTAATAGTCTTCTTCTGAACCCTTTTCAACAATTCTGAAGCTAAGGAAGAGACTGAACACAGTGCTCTAACTGAGGCCAGACGAATGGTCTATACAATGAAATTATAACCTCTTATATTTGTGTTCAATATTTCTGTAGATACAACCTTTAATCCTATTTACCATATTACTAGAAACAACAAACAGTACCTTAAGAGGGAAATTAATGATTTGTTGAAAAATAAAGTGGTAGTGGTAAAGTTTTCTTTTCTTAAGAGTAAGGAAAGCTTTGAAGAACCAAGTGGCTCCTTATTTTTTGTATGTATTTTATTTTAAAAGAATTATGCTTCTGTGAGATTCTTTTTTTTTCATTGGTTTTATTCAACTCTTTTTTTTTTTTTTTCGAGTATTCTTATGGTGCTTAGCTTATGAAATTTAGCATCCTACTCAGCCACAGAAAAGTCTCAACATACAAGTTTCAGACCTTGGATGAATTTTACCATGTAATTATTTGGTTTTATCAATTTTGGATAAGTTTGACTGATTTTTGTATAACATACCAGTTATATCTAAAGAGGGTAGGTGTGGATTTTTATGTGTCAGTTTTGACAGACAGAAATTTCTAAAGGTTTTCAGATTGCCCAAAATAAAGTTATAATACAGTTTAACATCACTTATGAAAAGAAAATTACTTGCTTTCAATTTCAGTACAAGTTAGAATTTCTATTATTGTTTTTGCACTTAATAAAAAAGGCAACATGTGTCTATTTAGCGCATTGAGTTAAATCATCATTTACAATATAACAATTAGAAAAATTAATCCACATTAAGAATACTCTTCTACATCCATTACAAAATTTTAAAATTTTTCCAAACTCTCACTTGAAATATCAGTCTATGGAAGAATAAGTCTGCCACTAAGCTTCCAAAGTGCTATGAATATTCAATTGCTGAAGTACCTTAAGAATGAATCTTGGCACATGACTTTTAGTGGCATGCTGGTCTCACTTGTGGAAATAGATGTGTTAACAAAAAAGTACCACTATTAGATATTCATTTTTTTCAGATCTATTGGCTACTTTAATAAAAAAATAATGTAATTTTTATTCAGGGATGAATTATAATTTTCCATATTTGTATTTTAAATAACAACTGGTTAATTTAGGGTGGTTCTTATTTTTGAAGTTTTGAGTTACAACACTCTCACTCCCTAACTTTGGTCAAATATATAAATAAGTAATTTACACCAAATGTTATCCCAATTGAATAACATTTAAGGGTTGCTCAAGGTAGTTGAAATTTTACCTAGTAACTTGCATTATATCTGCATATTCTAAATATTCTAGAATGTTCCAGAACGTCATAAATATTCCATGGTTGATATCTAGCACTCAAGAGCTTCTGCTGTGACACATGTGCTGAAAGAGTGGGGAGTTATTGATTGGGTAAAGGCAGTTTGATTTGACACAACAGTAAGCAACACTGGTCACAGAAATGGAGCATATGTACTGTTAGAACAAAAATTAAGTAAGAACTTATCCTGGAATGTATTTTCAAGAACTACAGGGCTTTTTTTTCTGATCCAGATATTGTAATTTTCAATGCATTCCAGCAATTTTGGGAATACATGGACCAGTCCAGCTATAAAACTGCAGTTGACCATGATGTATTAGCATAAACCATTGAGGAAGCTAGGACAGTGTCACTGAATTTACTACACGACAACATCAGGTCAGTCAGCCTACAGATGATTATCAAGGGCTTCTTGAACTAGCCATAGCCTTTCTTGGTGGCATACCTACTTGATTTGTAGCACCTGGAGCACTGTATCATGCACGATGGATGACCAAGGCATTATATGTCCTCAAGAGCTGGATTTTTATGGGACAGTTTAAGCTAACTGGCCATGAGGAAATAGGATTTCATGACATTGCATTTTTGTTGTTTTATGTATTTTATGGCATGGTTCACTGCTCCTTATTATGATGTTAACATCCTAAATGTTTTGTTAAGTATAGGAAGGTATATTTTGTCTTTGAAAATCGTCCTGACAAAACTTGCTGGACGTCTATGATATTTAAATGATGAACTCGTTGGTTTGGCATTCTTTGGCTTTAAATTTAATACTGAGTCTTTTAGCTTGAGATGTATTCTTTGGCCTGTATATCTTCCAAGAATTGTGTAACACCCTGTCTTTAGGATATTTTTTGCTAATGTATGTCCTCCCTTGATTCTTATGCAGAGTTTTTTCACAAAAGAGCCTCTTTTGTGAGCTTTACTTTCTCAGTTGGTTTAGTTGGCTCGGCATGGCCAAGTGGTTAGGGCGCTTGACTCGCAATCTGAGGGTCGCGGGTTCGAATCCCCGTCCCGCTAAACATGCTCGACCTTTCAGCCGTGGGGGTGTTGTAATGTGACAGTCAATCCCACTATTCGGTGGTAAAAGAGTAGCCCAAGAGTTGGCGGTGGGTGATGACTAGCTGCCTTCCCTCTAGTCTTAAACTGCTAAATTAGGAACGGCTAGCGCAGATAGCCCTCGTGTAGCTTTGCGCGAAATCCAAAACAAACAAACAATTGGTTTAGTTTAAATCATTCTTACTTTTCCATTTACAATCAGCATACCTTAAGTCATACATTGAGCTCTTGTTTCACAAAACTCTTCATTCTTCACATGTCCTCTCTTAATGTTAACATCCTGCTTTATGGTTGCCTTTATCCACTTTGTTTTTGAATTCCATATCAGTCATTTAGTGGTTTTATTGCATGATCCATCAAAGCTAATATATGTTTTTCCAGACAATACTGTATTTTGCTTCATCAGCTGGTTACCCAGTGGTCGTATCATGCCACTCTGTGGGTTTTCTGCTTTTAATTTTACTTCACTGAATTGCAAGCTTCTTATAAAACTAGATTATCGTAATAATAATAGGAATTGTACAAATTATTAATTAATATTTCTTTTGCTACTTGGTGTATCAATTCAAATAAACATTTAGTGGGTTTGATTGTGATGGGAAATGCTGTTTTTTAAAAACAAATTACTAGTTACTGCATGGTATATCAACCTGTACAGTGTGCTCATTTAACATACTTCATTCTCAAGACACTTTATATTATTGTAGGATTTGACAGCTGTCAGTATGATATTCCCATTGCTTCTGACTTATGCTCGGAACATGGGAGCAACGCATTTCCTTGGTGGGATCATTGGTGAGTTAATCAAAAGTTGTGATTCAATCATGGCTCTTGTTCTTACAGTTTAACATAGTAGAATTACCAAAACTAGCTTATTTAACTTCTGAAAACACTTGAAATGGTATAGTTAGTTATAAACTAAGGAAATTTAAATAAGTGAGAAATGTGTGAGTAAACTAAAAAATAGAGTATCGTTGTTATTACTGTTTTTCACTTGTAAGATTTGACAAAAACCATTATTTTTATAAGTTCTTTTTTTTTCAGGGTCAGTGTATGGTGGACTTCAATTGTTTTCCAGCCCCCTGGTGGTATGTTGACTACTGTTGTATTCTTATGTTACTATCTCTAAGGTATAAGAAACAGCTGAGCCAAAAGAGCTTCTAATTGCATGCAAACTTATGTTACCTCATGCACACACACTTACAAAAGAAAGTATGATATTCCAAAATTCTTATACAAGGAGTTACTGTAATATTTTGTAGTTTTATTGTTTTTATTGTAAATGTAAAAGTAGCTAATGTTTATTTGGAAACATTCCATTGCTGTTCAGTATTTATTATTATACCATTGTATTAAAATGTTTCTTAGTAGTTATCATAATACCATTGTTTAACATTTTTATTATTAGTTGCCATTATTCAATACATTTTTAAATAAATGATAGACTCTGTATTTTACTTTTTTCAAGCAGATTTCATTGCATTTCTATTTGATAATAAGGAGCTATTAGACTCAACTAGGCTACTGCTTTTGGTTTGTAAGTAATTGGGTCTTTATGCAAAGGTTTCAATTAAATATTTTCAACAAGGCTAGCAGAATTTAAAGTTACTTGTTTTCACCATAAAAAAAAAGTGTTTTGATTTTATTTTTTAGATTACTTGCCTAGGGCAGGTAGGAACTTAAAATTACTTGCCCATATATGTTTAAAAAAGCACACTCAGGCACCTAGTATTATTTTAGGATGAAGAAATCCCTAAGAAAATCGTATTTTAAAACTGAATTAATTTTAAGTTTATACTAGACATTGAAAAAGGTCGTATGCAGTGTTTTTGCAACATAACTTTATTGTTACATTTATCATGATGCAGTAAATTGAAACCTTTTTTTTTCCATTATTCCATGGTGGATAACAAGGAAAATCTCTGGTTGTTCACAAAGAAAATATAGTTGACCACAACATTAAATAATATAATTAGCAAATAGTATTTTTGCTGGTTACTTGGGAGATGATCCTAAAATGCTTATAACTAGCATTTACCATGTTCCAAGAACTACTTGCTACATTCTACTGAAACACAGTTATAACGTGGAACAAATTATCGGCTTTCTGTTGGGAACCTGTGTGATAATTTATGATTCTACCACCAAGAATTTTAACTTTCATTAATTAGTTGGCTCAAGCATTATTTAAGCTTTGTTACCAGTGGAAATAAAGTAATAAATTTACACAATAAACAGAGAAAAGTCGCATATTTGAAAGCAACAAATTTTTAATTTGGTTTATTTTAGGTATAAGGACTCAAACAGCAAGATTTACTACACTCTATAACTAACCTGTGACATATTTTTCTGCACAGGCCAACTAGGCCCAGGCCTTGAGTAGCAAAGTTTATGGGGCAGCGAAAATGTTCTGGCAACATCGTTTAAAGAAAGAGAATAAACATATATAGTGAACACAACACCAACAACACTCTCAGCATTTTATTTCTATTTATGTCTTTAGTCACATGTATTTTAGTGTTGAGACCAAGATCTCTAAAATGTTTCATAGCTCTTGGTTGAGATTATGTCTAGTCCATGGAGCTGGGTGACAGTACTTCTGGATAGGTCTAGGGATGGCAAAAACTTTAATACATCACTGTAACTAACCTGAAGTATTTTAACACACGTAAAATGTACATGTGTATGTCTAACGTTTGTTTTAGCATAGAACATTATTTTAAAACCAACATTTAAAAGCCATATATTCATTAAAACATAAAAGAATTAGAATATCTTATTAACTTTTATCTTTAAACTTAACATTCCTTGTTTATTTTCATCAGACATTGAAGAGATGATTAATCACCCTGATTTATTCAAATCTTAACAGTACTCTATTAATTAACCTTTTTCTTATGCAAGTGTTATAAATATAAATTACCAATCAATGTTTTTTGGTGCAGCAAAGGATTATGTAATACATGTATTATGTCAAAAGACAAAATATTTGCATTTTATTAAGAGAGATAATACTTATATTAATAACCTTCATTGCACTAAAAATTATTGCATGGTAACTTAATCTCATAATACTTGCATTATATCCATGGGCTACTTAAGACATTTTGAAAAGTCCTACTTTTTATTTTTGAAAATCTATGAAACTATTTGTGTTTTACATTGAAGCTGTTTACTTGTGCAATCAGGCTACAAACAAAATTGGCTATAAAATATTTACTCTTCTCTACTCATCAAATAAGTGTTATTGTCAAACTTTGATAGTAGTTTAATTCAAATAGTTTTTAATTTGAAATTAAACTTATCTTGAGAACACACATTTTTCCCAGTGTTATTATGATCTACATAATATCATGTAATTTCCTAATTAAAGATGTAATTAAATAAAAACTCAAGTTTAAATTTTTTTACAATGCTGTTATTTAACCCTTTCACTGCTCTGTGCATGATGAGATGTTTCCCTAGTAAACTGCTCTATGTGTCATATGACATTTTAGTTTTTCCTGCTACTGTTTGTAATCCCAGCTAATACTCTGTAATACCAGTGACCCATAGATGTCTCCCCCGATGTCTATAAATAGCTAGACAAAAATTATAGGCCTCAGTTACCCTGAGATAAACATGAAAGAAGCATGTGCTTCAACATCTTGCAGTGGGTCGAGAAAGTGAGTATGCTCACTGACCCCGAAGAAAATACGGTGAGTGTTAGATGAGTACAATGACAAGGAGAAAAATATATTTTCATCAGATATATCAGCTAGAGAAGACAGTGAATACAGACCCGACTGACCCCTCACTGAGCACACCAATAGGCCAGAAGGTCTTTCTTTTTCTTACATTAGAAAAGTATTGTTTGTACATGTAATATTGATAAATGAAATATTTTCTCTTCATAAAAAAAGTAACAGTTTTGTAGTCAAACTTTCATATATGTGTATAGCTGTACTAATCTGTTCTTCTTCAGGGCAGCTGGAGTGATGTCAGAGGGAGAAAGTTTGTTCTTCAGATCTGCTTTCTTGTCAGTGGGACCAGTTATGCTTTACTCGGTGTAGCTCCTGATCTAGGTTTTGTTATTTTGGCTCGAGTCATGGCAGGTAGGTAGAATGTAACATTGAACTAACAAGACATCATGTTTTGCACCTGAGGTTAATTAATCATTCTCTCACTCTCTTGTGCTTTGTCTGTGAGCAGATGTTGGTGATCATGGCTCTCCATCTTTCTTTGTCTTGAGTTAACTGGATGATGTTATTATCTTTCAGTGCTGAGTTGTCAGTCCACTTCCTCAGACTAGTAATGTATTTTGTTCTTTGCTTTTCTCTGTCTCTTTTTCCCTTGTCAGTATTTGATATTTTCAACCTTCTTCATGGATAACATACCCTACAAATTTTAACTGTCTTTTGTTGATGGTTTTTGTAAGAGATTTCTTTGCTTTTGCTCTTTCTAGCACTTTTTCATTTGTAACTTTTTCAGTCCATGCTATCCCGAGCATTCTTCTCCAAAACTATATTTCAGTGGCCTGTGGCTTCTTCAAATTAATCATTATAATACATGAAAAAACAACTTGGATTTCTAAAAAAAAAAAAAGCTAAAAAAAAAAGACATTCAGGATTTTTACATTTAGTCTTGACATCTTTCCAAATCATCTTTAGTTTTGATAAACACAACTGTCATTGTCCTTCATATATTTTTATATTGTCTATTATATAAACTAACCAAGATGATGACTTGTTACTAAAAAGAGCTTGTGAATTATACAATAAATAAAGGGCCATGTAAAGTAGATACCATGTGTGTATGGACAAAATGCTTATGTATTAACACGCAAAAGTATATTAAAGATAAAGTTGGTATATTTTGACTACAAAACAA
Organism: Limulus polyphemus; assembly: GCF_000517525.1. Lineage (NCBI taxonomy): Eukaryota > Metazoa > Arthropoda > Merostomata > Xiphosura > Limulidae > Limulus > Limulus polyphemus. Next base: position 138,788 of record NW_013668442.1, on the reverse strand, counting down.
GATGGTAATTTCAAACAAAGTGTATTTGGTAAAATAAAAGTCAATGGTTAATACATATTTAGGAAATCACATCTGTGTATGGCTAGCAAATTGAAACAATTACTGTGAATCCCATATGAGGTCAGATTCACAATTAGCACAAATGTACACTTGCATAAAAGTCTATATTTTCACCACTAAATTGTAGCTTATATATCATGTGTGACTGTCCTGTGCATTAGTGTAAGCTACTTCACATGTATGTGAGCAAAAGAGAAATAAATATGATAATGTTTTTATTCTAGGATTATTCAAGCACACTCAAACATTATGTAGAGCCTATCTTGCTGATGTCTCTCTTCCTGATACAGAATCTGGTGTGTTTGGTCGTTTCAATGCCATGTCTAGCCTTGGCTTTATTGTAGGTCCAACTATAGGAGGTCATTTAGCTGAAACTCCTCATGGATTTTTCTGGGTATGCACAATTGGAGCATCTGTCTTTTTATTATGTGGTGGTAAGCTTTTGTTGTTGTTTTTATTCTGCTGTTGATCATAAAGTTTATATGTTTCATTATGCTTCTTATTATGAGATTGATTCCAGATAATTCATCATGACAAATTACACATTTATTTACATTTTTTAAAAATTATTTTTCTATTATTATTAGTAGTAAAGTATTAATTATCCAAAATATAGTTAAGTATATTTAGTTTAGTTTTTATATCGTAAGTTGTTTTATAGAACTTGGATAATAGTAAGAAAACAGAGAAGCTTATCTTTTTTTCAGAGTGAGATGAAACATTTTTGACAGTCCTTCATCTTTACTTATATCGCATATTTTAGAATTTACCATGCGAGTATATTAACAGTTTCATTTGTCAATTGATAAAAAAAAGATTGTTAATGGACAGGGAATTTTCCTTAGATTGTTAATGATAACTTTGTATGGAAATCACTGAAGTTAAATTAAGTAATAGAAATATATTCAATATAGCCATAATCTCTCTCTCTCTCTCTCACACACACACACACACATACATAGAGAAGACTGTACACTTTTCAATGAAGTACGTCTTGTTTCACAAATTAACAACCTTCAGATGAAAAGGCTAGATCTGCCCTTGCACATATTTATATCAAGCACTGTTGTAGTCTAGGTTAACAAGTTTAATTAACAATAAAAAGGTAATGATAGACATTGCAGTTTGTAATATACTAAGAGAAACAAAATCTTAAGAGTGTAGTATCAAATAAGTCAAGCACTGAATGTAGGCATTGTTTAGTAGAGAATAAGTAAACTCACTGGTACTAAAAATGGAATAAAAATACCTAATATAGTAAAACACCCAACAAAAGTAGGGTAACCAGAGGAGTCATAGTTTATAAGACTATTTGGGAAAAGTATTGTTTGATTAACATACAGTTTCACAAATAAACTTAATTTACTAATGTTGTGAATTAAAGTATTCAAGGAAATGGTAACAGAGAATACTGTCATCTATATACAGTGTATCTGTTGTACAGGACTAGTCTGTATGACTTTCAAGCCATGTTTATTCTTGGTAACAGAGTAGCGTGTAAGCTAACCTTGGTCCAAGTAGGAACCCTCACAGTATTGTACTTGTTCATTAAGCAAGTCATTGAAACATTAAACAAAATATTAGAAGTTGAATATAACAATGTAATGGAATTTATGATAATTTAACTTACTGGTTAAATCAACCAATTCAGATTTTGAATAAGTGTGTGTGATTTGCTTGACAATTATAACAGAAGTTTGAAATCTGTATCACTTATACCCAGGACAACAAATTTTACCTTTAGACTTTGTTCTTGGATAGGTTTTTTTTGCATCATTTGTTCTATTGCTAGAAAAACATTTTGGGTAAATTTCTAAGGAGCCACACAAGTTCTTGAAAATTCTGAACTGTGCATTTGTCTATAGTATGAGCTAATTAAAATTTGACTGTTAGATCTTGGAAGAATATATATAACATAATATTTTTTTTTTTAAACTATATTGAAATACCATTTTAGTTTGTGGTAGTATTAATTTGAATCATGATTTGTTTAGCAGATCATGTATGGAATAAGGAATATTCTGCAAGCTTTACTGTAAAATCCTAATGACTATATGTTAAAAATCACAAAATACATGAAGAGCTTAGATGCAAAATGTGGTTTACCCCATTCCTGAAGTAACTGAGCCTCCAGTAGCAATGTATTGATGGATATAAAGCATTTTGTCCAATAATAATAATAATACATGTTTCGTAAATTTTGAAATACGTAATAGTTAAATATGTGAAAACTACCATAAAATAATACATATATTAGTTTTATTTAATAAATAACTCAATTTTTGTCATAAATGCATATTTTGTGAAAGCAGCAAATAGAAGAAGCTGCTTTTCTCAAAGGGAAAATTTCATATGCAGGATTTTGTATCTAATTTCTTCATATATTAATAACTGAAATATAATCATAATACTTGCATACAACTGGGTTATCCATTTTGTATTGTAAAAAAAATCAAACTGCTAGCAACAAACAGAAAACATAACAAAAAACAATCCATCTTTCAATTATTTGCATCTATGAATTAAACACATTTTAAAAACATATTGGCATATTACTCATTTAAAAGAAATAAGGTACTTTGTGCATAGGTACTTTGTGCTGCTCCCCAGTGGCACAGCAGTAAATCTGAAGACTTATAATGCTGAAATCGTGTATGGAATAAGGAATATTCTACATGCTTTGCTGTAAAATCCTAATGACTATATGTTAAAAAACCACAAAATATATGTGGATCATCTGCACATCTCAATGTGTGAATCCCAAAATAAGTTAGTCTATTTTTGTGTGGATGTGTGTGTTTCATCTGACTGGGATGGTATAGGTATATTTTTTTTTAGTATTCTTTTTACCTCAGTTATTAAGATCAATTAATAATTTATAATTGTTTATCTGTTTACTAACAAGAAACTGAAGAAAGTAGCCTTGTGATTTCTAGTAGCACGTGCTTAAAGTGCTGAAGTATGCTTATTGTTATGGTGGAATGTGGTGTAAGGTGTAACAGTGATTTCTGCTGTAATTGACCAATGGCTTGGACCAAAGAGAGAGACATGTAGACCAAATAATGTGATTCAGAAAAACAGCAACAAGATTTTAGAAATATTTTAAAGATATAAATTAAGGGCTGACTGGTTTTGAAAATGCAAATTGCTAAAAAAAACTGTAAACTCATTGAAAAAATAAACAGTGCTAAAGAAAACAGTAACGACGTTGATAAAAAAAAAAACAACTTAAAACAAAAGAGCTGTGACTACACCAACCAAATATAAGTGGAAAAATATAATATACTCAATAAAACACAAACAAAATTAAAGTTATTGGTACTACTGATCCAGAAAAGATTCATAGATTAAACAGTAGAATAAACATATAAAAAAGGAAATAAAAAAATAAGTACACTTCTGCTGCTAGAGGAAGCAAACATGCAATTTTGAAAGTAAATTTTCACTGTAGAAGAAGTTTGATAAAAGTTTAACTAAATATGAACAATTTTAGATTTTATTATTGTAAGTTATCAGTGTTTTTTATGATAAAGTGCTGTGGTTATATCAACCAAATTATGATTGATGATGTGATAGTTCTTGCTATTAGTTTTTACCTTTAAATATGTTTCGTAAAATATATTAGTATTATTTCTTTTTCAGGACTAGTTTGGCTTTTAATGCCTGATGTAAAGCCTATCAAAACCAACAAAGCCCAAGAAAATGCAGGAGTTGCACAGATCATCCATTTTATTAAGCAAATTAAGTGGTCGAGCCACTGGGACCACTTCTTGGTACGCTTTTTCCTAAGTTTTGCTACACTCATTTACCGTAGCAATTTTGCCTTGTTACTCGACTATATGTTTAACTTTAGTGCCAAAACTGTGGGTTATATTATTTCTTTCCAAGGAATTGTAAGTGCAGTTTCTGGCTTCCTTGTAGGTACTTTGGCACACTGGTACAAGGATCACACAAAACTCCTTCTGTTTGTAGCAGTCACACAAACATTGTCTCTTGTTGGGCTGACCTATGCCCCAACTACATTGATACTTATGTGCTGCTTAGTACCATTATGCATCAGTAATGCTGTTGGTCGAGTTTCCATTACAAAGATCACTGTCGACAGGTGCCATAAAGATGAAATTGGGGCAGTTGTAGGACTTGGACAAAGTATCACATCCTTGGCTCGTATGCTCTCTCCCCTTGTTGCAGGAGTTGCCCAAAGCATCTCCATCCATGGTCCAGGAGTCAGTGGAGCAGGAAGTGCTGCTGTCGGAGCCGTTATCCTTTCCCTCATGAGCAAGAAACCGACAATTGCAATTCTGAAGGAAGACTAATAATACATACAATGTAAACAATAAAATTTGCTTTTTTCACTTACATATTTCCTTGTAAATACTAAGTCTTCCATGCCATATTTTATAGATATTGCTGGAATTAAATGTTATTGCATACATTTTGTCATTATGTGATTTGAAGTTTATAATTCTCAATAGGTGAGGGAAAGAAAAGGAGTGTAGAAAATTTGTAACTGCCAGAAGCTCATTGTCTTCATACATGATTTTAAAATTATTGTCATATAATAATGACGGTTCCAGAAGTATAATTTATATTTTATAAGGTTAATTAGTACGTAACTTTACATTGAAAGACATATGTCTTGAAAGAAAATTTCTGCACATTGTGATATACTATACAAATAAATGAATTTACATAAGTCTAAAACTGTGGAACTATGATAATGCCAAAATAACATGAAAGGTCTGTATTTAATAGTTTCCTTTATAATGTCATTATTATACTACTGTAGATTTGTCAACTTGACTCCAGGTATTTGAAGTTTCTAAACATGAATCAAAACCATTCATTCATTTTAGCCACAGAAAACACACTATTAAACTTAAAATATTTTTATATGTTTAGGTGAGGAATACATCACAATTTACTCAATAGTTTATGTAACAAATACATGATAACTATTTCTGAAGTATATACACAAACTTAAATCTGCATTGTTCATTTAAGAAATCAGCAGATGAGTAAAAGAACGGCCATGACAATATGAGAGGATTCAGAATTAGTAATGTAAATTAATGTAGTTGAACATTTTTAATACTTTTTGTTGTTTGTATTACAATGGAAAAGCTATTAATATTTTTTGATTACGTAAAGAATACTTATATCTATAGTTACTGCAATACAAGAAATTTTACATGATTATATTCGTTATTTCCAGGTCGGGATGTATTAATTAATAAACAATGTATACCATATAACTTTTGGTATTCGTTCTTCTTATCAAAAGACTAGAATGTCTTAATAAGAAACATAAAGTCCTGACCTGGTGGTTATGGCACTTAAGTCAATATTCAGTTCGTGGGTTCAAATCCTCTATCCGAGCTTGCTCGCCCTTTCAACCATGGGAGTGTTGTAATGTTGGTAAATAGTAGCCTAAGAGTTGGCAGTAGGTAGTATTGACTAGCTGCTTTCCCTCTAATCTAGTCTATCACTTCCAAATTAGGGATGGTTAACGCAGATAGGTGTAAGGTACTCTCCCTCTTCTAACAAGATTAGCTTTTCTCGTTTTGTGCTGCCCTCTATATGCGAAATTTTTTCAGAAACGCATGCCACAAGCCTTCATCCTCCCTCTATTGGAATCCAAACTTCCAACACGTCTCTCATGCAAATCATCATGCATCACCTCTCCACCAATAGGAGAGCAATACTATCGCGTGACACATGTAATTCCCTCTACACGGTCCAGTTCATATGTTCTTGTTTACACTATTTAGTTACCTTGAAGTGGTTTATTTTTTCATCTTTTTATATTTTTTTAACTTTATTTCTGACATTTCACAGTTGTGGAGTTACGATTGTAATAAAAAATTACTTCCTCGTTTTTCATACTTATGAATTCCGAAGTTACAGTCACCATTTCGATTACTTCTCCAGTGTCTGATGTCGTATTTTCAGCATTTTCAGGTGCAGGCGACCAGTCGTTCCATCGCCGGGATATTGAGCGGTATATGAGCTTAGCTGTCTCGCCTACTTCTGCCCCATTTCCTCCTGAGCCTATCGGACCAGGCTGTAGACGATTTTTATCGTTTCTCTCCTCACCAGGAGTTTGCTGCTCCTTTCTGATCAATACCTGATGATTAAGCTCGTCTGTCATCAGTCTTTTCAGACTTTATCTCTCAGATATGTTATGATTTGTCTCTTACACTTGTTTCTTATGGCCCTAGACCTTCCCCTCTTACATATCAGGGTTCACACGAACTGATTTGCCTCTCAACTGGGGGAGGGCCTTAGTATGGCTCGTCCCCCCACGGACTTCGGATCGGTTTACCCTTGCTTATCATCGAGCGGATTTTCCTTTTCTCGACCAACAGTTGTTGGGTTCGGTTCTACCTTTTTGTGGAGTGAAAGAGGCTCTTCACAGGAACCCTGAGGAGATTTAATGCTGACATCCTCTTCATCCTTACTTCTACATTGGTTCGTCTGTCGACTTTAGCTCTTGTGCTTCAAACATTGTTTGTTTGTTGTCGGGACCTCTTGGGCCATGATGTGGTTTTGGCATGGACCCATCTCCAGGCTCCTTATCTGAGGGACCTCCGCATGGCGCCGTTTTTGCAGCGTTATGTGTTTGACTCCATTCTTGAGTCTTTGTAGTCATAGGTGGCCTTGGCCTATCGACATTATACCCTTACTCACTCGGTTACTCGTTTGTCACAGTCAGATCTGAGCGTGGTGCCTATTCCTGTCCCATGACCTTCCACTTCCCAACCTCTTCCTGTCCCACATGGTTCCACATTTCGACTATTTACTTGATGATGCACGATCTGCTAATAGCAGTTCTGGTGACTATGTGGTCTATTCGGGCCCAGTGGAGGCTTGTCTATTGAGTTTCATTCATTTGTGGGGACCTTTTCTCACCAATGTCTGGGTTCACAAGATGCTCTTCACCTTTCTCTCCCTTCCTCCATTATCCAAAGATCCCATTCCCTTCCATTCTCCTCGGAATCCCTCGACATACCAGCATCCGCCAGAGGCAGTTCAGGACCTCATCACACAACAGGCTTTTGAGCCAGGTTCACATTGATTTATCCCATCTCAGTATCTTCACACTCCTCACCATAGAGACATACCTTTCTCTTTGGTGGGCATTTTCTCCGGGTCTTTGGATGGCCAAGGTGGACATTTCCAATGCGTACCTACACAGTTAGTCTGCTCCTTTGCTTAACATATTCATGCCATGGGTTTGTGCTTCCATATTTATTTGGACGACTGGTTTATTCTTGCTCATTCCGAATAAGAATTGGGCTGTCACACTCGTCAGCTACTGGCCGAAGTTGTGCAGGTGGGATGATTAGTCAAATTGAAGAAGTCTTTCCTTTGTCCTACCCAATACCTTATCCATTTGGGTGGTTTCTTTACCACCCATCTCAGTCGGGCCTAACCTTTTCTTCTCCAGCTCCATTCTATGGAACGGGCCATTCGGAAAGCCCTGTCTGTTCCCTCACTTACAGCTCGCGAGGTTCTATTGATTTTCGGGATGACCCCTTCCATACTCGGGATCCATTTGATACTTCTGTATACATTCCCTTATCCCTTGTAGACGATCTCCATTGGTGGTTGAACAGAGCTCACACGTCGGTAGGGGGCCTACTTCCTTCTCCATGGCCAGATTTACATCTGTTCACAGATGCATCCCTTCAGGGCTGGAATGCCTGGGTAGATCACTAGGAGATTTTGGGTTCTTGGTCTGTGGATGAGAGTTCTCTTCTCAAACTTCTGGCTGTTTGTCGGTCTTTGGATCAATTTCTTTCTCTTGCCAGCTGTTGGTGGTAATGATCCATTTCAACAATCACCAATGTGGCATCAGGTCCAGATCTCTAGGTTTTTGCGCTATGGATCTTCCCTTTTTTGGGCCAACAAACATCACATTTGTTTGATGGCGTGTCATGTACCAGATGCTTTCAATCTCGTAGGCGATTGTCTTTCCCGGCTGGATCTATTTCATCTCATGGAGTGGTCCCTGCATCTTGCCGTTTTTCGGTGTCTCTGTCTGCATCTGGCTACACCCCATACCATTGCCTTTGCCATCACTATCAATCACAAATTACCTCGGTTTTGGTCCCCTATCCTCGAGCCTTGGCTGTCGATTCCTTCAGCCAGAATTGGTCTCATCTGTTCCTTTATGTTTATCCTCCCATCTGTTTACTTCATTGGATGGTCTCATCCATGCATGGTCCTTCTGATTGCTCCTTACTGCCCTGCTTAACCTTGGTTTCCTCAGTTGCTCTACCTGCAGGTGATCCCTCCCCTTCCTCTTCTGTCCTGACCTACTCCATCAACTTCAGGCACTGGCGCTACATCCTGTGCCATCTGTCCTCCATACTTGGCAAGGAGTTCTAGTTTCTCTCACAGAGTAGCTTCACATTTAGTCCATTTCATTCACCCTTTTTCTTTGGCCATCTATCAATACGAATGGAGCATTTATCGCTTCTGGGCATTGACTCGGGGTTTCCAGGCGTCTGTCTCAATGGTTGCCTGCATCCCCGAGTTTCTCACGTGGCTCTTTGAGAGGGTTTCTTTGGTCTCCTCAGTTTCGGAGTTTTGGGCGGTTTTATCCCATACATTTCATTTTTTCTGCTTCCACAGGGTCTTTGCTTCCCCTGTCCTTTCCATGTTTATCAGTTTCTTCTGGCTTCATGCCCTTACTTTGTTGGCCATTGGAAGACATTCTATGATCGCCATGTGGACGACTCTGCACACGTTCATCTCCCACTACCTACTGTTTCTGTTTCCTTGGGGTATCGCCTGCCACCTGTGGTTATTCTACAAACTTCGCCATGGCTGTGACATTAGGTACGCCCTCACTAATGCTTCCTTTTTTCCAGGTGCCCCTGCTTCAGCTTCACTTTGGATCCTGCTCTGTCCATACTCAGAATGGGTTCCACTTATATGGCTATAACCATTCATAGACATCTTGATATGAAATCTGCACTGTAACCCATGTTGATTTCTATACATTTTCCATGACTATGTATGCTTACCCTTGAGATGGTGTATTTCACAAGATCACTAGAGTGTTAATTACTCGTGATAATTGCATCATAATATGCCAGTTCTAGACTGTACCACCTATGGAAGGCATGGGTAAAGCAGAAGGGGATTGCTGCCCATCCCTGCCATGCCTAGGTTGAATAAATCGGTGTGGTCTGCTTTTCAAAACATGGTTTCGTAATCACCCATTGCACTGTCTCGGGTGTTGCAGTCCGAACGGAATCTCCACTGCACTTTTCCTCCCCTTTCTTCCAATGGAGTACGGGAGTCCTTACAACTTGCTAGTTCCAAGCTGCATGGGTGGTTGACCATGGAGGCAACCTGCTGGATGGGTTCCACAAAGATGGCTGTAACCATTCAGTTCAGAGTAGGGTAGTGGTGTTCTGCTGGTGTAGAGGTTTCAGGTTGTCCATCTTCCCCTCTCGACTTCTGTGTTGTGGGGTACATAAGGTCTATTTGGCCTGTTCTTCCTTCTGCCCTTGGTTTTCCATCGTTGGGTGACAAGGTTTTTTTACCAACTTGGGGTCGTTTCAGGCTGGTTTCATGGTCACAGAGGTTGAGTGCATGTGATTGGCTTCCCTCAGATTCTGAATGACACATTCCCAGATCCTTGGCATAGGCTACTCTATGAGTTCCTGGAGTCGAATGTTAGGTTCTCTGTTGACTCTTGGACTTAAGGTGAAGACAGTATGATCCTCATCCTAATCTTGTGAGGATGCCGGTTCCCAGCAAGTGAGGTTTTGGATGTAGTTGACTTACCGAGTATGGTCCATCACGTCCTAGCCATAAGACACATCCTGACCTGTCCACTTTCCATCGTGGGATTGAGTGATTCTGATTTCTGTTTAAGATCACATTGCTGAACTATCGTCTCCCACGCGGATGTGCTCCCTTTAATGTTCTACCATGTCTGGCTTTCCTGATCATGTCAATGTTCCTGGCGAAGAGATACCAGGCTCAGATGTGGTGCGATACCCCTCCTTAGATCATTTGATCTGTTCCTTTCATTCCGGGGATGTCCTCCGGATGCTTCCAGGGGATACGACTGTACTTCCATCGCACTAGTCCCTCCTCCATATCAATGTGGGATTCAAGTAATCTTGTGAGAAAAGGGAGAGCACCATATCGGAAGTTAATTTTCCTAAATGAAAATATATTTCCAATAGGTACTTCCCAGTCTTCCTCCCACAATCTTCCGGTGCTGGTGCTGGCGTTTTCTGCCAAACTTCGAAGTGATAATTAGGTAGTGGCGTGTAGAGGGAGTCACATGCATCACGTGATAGTAGTGCTCTCCTATTGGTGAAGAAGTGACGCATGATGATTTGCATGAGAGACGTGTTCTAACTTTGGATTCCAACAGGGGGAGGATGAAGGCTTGTGGCATGCGTTTCTGAAAAAAGTTCGCGTATAGAGAGCAGCACATTATTCGTTATTAAAAGAATAGTCAAAGAGTTGGCTGTGAGTAGTGTTGACTAGCTGCCTATCACTGCTAAATTAGGGACGGCTACCGCAGATAGCCCTCGAGTTGTTTTACACGAACTTCAAAACCAAACCTAAATGAGTAAAGTCTCCTCAGTGACTAACCTTTTCGATCTATCTGTTTCTCTCTTCACAAATATTGTATAATATTTTTGAGTTGAGGAGAATAATGAGGGACGATTTATTTGGGAGGGTTTAGTCTCTTATATGCGCCGACCCTGACTATCTATGCTACCTGCCACTAACTTTGAAGTGATAGACTAGAAGGAAGGCAATTGGTCGAGATTAGTGGGATTGACTGTCACTTTATTACCCCACCACTTTTGAAAGGTGAGCATACTCAGCGACAGGTTTCGATTTCACAGCCTTCAGATTGCGAGCCGAACGATCTAACCACTATGATATGGGATATTATTACACTCCTGATAACTATGTCTATTAATATCTAAAATAACTCCATTCACCTAGCTAGGCATGCAAGTAGTGCAACAGCTAGATACCTGAACATTTAAGTATGCATAACACTTATGATGTATGTATATCCATGAATTCCTAAATATTCAAGTACCTCAATAATGTTTTAAAAATAACTTTAAAAATAGTAACTCGCAACATTAACTTATATGTACTTGTCTGAAATACAAGTACCTGTTACACCATTTTCAGCCCCCCAGTGGCACAGCGGGTTTCGATATCCGTGGTGGGCAGAGCACAGATAGCCCTTGTGTAGCTTTGTGCATAATTAAAAACAAACAAACAATACACCATTTTCATATCTGTCTTGGGAAACAAGTACCTGCAGCAGCTATTATAAATCTACTTAAGCACGAAACTGCTCACGAAAGGTATCTCATATCTAGAAAGGCGAAGAAGTACAGCTATTTTATAACCCCGTGGGCTTGCAATTGTCAATAATTGCTATTTCAGTTCCAGTTACGAACTTTAGATCCACAACAGTAAGTAAGAAAATCTAATAATTTAAATATAACTTGAGTTTTTTTTTGTTTTTGTTCTCAGAGTGAGTTATATTTATATCTAAAATTGATTCTGTATTCCAAATCTTCGAAGAATTGAGGAGAATTCTGTAACTAGTTCTTAAACAAATCCAATCTATAAAACCGAAATTCATTATTGGTTTCGACTGAACGGCAAAGCAAGGTTATTACGATGATGATATTATTGAATATAGGTTGTTTATGTATCTATCTTTCTTATCCATATTAAATTTATGAGATAAGACGTGTCTATCCATTGAATATTATAACGTTTCCCATAACTTCTAGGTGTGTGCCTCACTTTTATCTTCAAAGTTTATAGCGTATGAAGTCGCTTGAAGAATTGTCTGTCAACGTAATATATATTGTGCCGTGCCTTAGAATTTTTGAACACGTGTCTGGCGTTTCTATTTGAAGTTTTCGGGATATGAAGAATCGTGATGAATAGATTGTCAGCTAGTTGTATGTGCGTTCTGAGTTAAAGAGTTTGCGGATTCATTTCTTGTTGCAACATTGAAAACGCTTCGAATTTTGGGAAATAGCAATAAATTACAATGTTTATAATTTTATCATCATGTTTAACATATTTTGGGGAATAGAAATTGCAGTGTTTATAATTTTATCATCATGTTTAACATATTTTGGGGAATAGAAATTGCAGTGTTTATAATTTTATCCTCGTGATTAACAGTTACTCTTCGTCAACTAGAGATTTGCTGACGGTATTAAGTTTTTTCTATACTTTAAATGAATAACCAATAGGGTGATAGCCGTAAGGAAGAGAGTCGTTTTTTATCATTTCTTAATTTTTATGGAAGAATTAGAGGGCGATTTATATGCATATACATTATAGATGTTAAAAGCGGGAAGAAAGAGCATTTCAAAGAATAAGATAATGCGCTCATCTAGTAACCATGACAACGGACTAATTGCGTCTTCCTTGGAGTAAGAAGAGATAAGAAGTGCTCGTCTTAGTGAGAGCAGGTGAACAGCTGGAAATGTCCTTAGCTAACTAAGGTCTAATCAATACCATCTCAACACTTTTCTCACTGCATTAATTAGAATAGTTTCTTGGAAAACCTTTACTTGCATTGGCATTATACTTACATATACACTAATGTTATGTTAGTAATATTTATGAAAGCAGTTGAAAATTAGATGTAACTTTCGACTTAAATATCGAAACCACCCCGACTCTCTCTCTCCAGAAGATTATTTTTCTCGTCATTTACAGAGGAGCATCCCATCAAAAACTGAAAATACACACTGTACGTGGGGAGGATTTTTATCGATACAAGCATTTACTGCTTTTAGAAGTTCACCAGTGTATTACGTTCTACATTTTTCGTCAAGCTGAATGTCAGTTTTATTTCTACATTTTTTGATCTTGTAAGTAATACATACAGACACTGTAAACCACGTAAATATAAAAAGTAACGGTGAAAATAGCTCGAGCGACGTTGATATCGTGATTGGCAACATATAAAAACATAAAACTTTAATAAAAATATTTCAACCATTCAAACAAACCCCCAGCTAATCAGTTTTATTTGGCCCGGCATGGCCAGATGGTTAGGGCGATCAACTCGCAATCTGCGGTTCGCTGGTTCGAATCCTCGTCCCATCAAACATGCTCGCCCTTTTAGCCGTGGGGGCGTAATAATGTCACGGTCAATTTCATTATTCGTTGGTAAAGAGTAGCCCAAGATTTGGCAGTGGGTGATGACTAGCTGCCTTCCCTCTAGTCTTACACTGCTAAATTAGGAACGGCTAGCGCAGATAGCCCTCGTGTAGCTTTGCGCAAAATTCCAAAAACAAACCAGCAGTTTTATTTTAATAACCAACTTTCAGAGATCATAATGTTTTATAAGAAAATCTTTAACACCGCTTTCCTTATTTCTTGGAAAATACCTTGTAAAAACTATGGAAGCACAACGCTTGATTAAAAAACAAACAAACACTAATGTTCAGATTGATTGAAATATCGCTAAAATCCTTTCATAAATTATCTACTTCTTACAGAAAAGTTTTGTTTTTTGAAAACCAGTGTATTTCAAAATTTAAAGGATCAAATCATGTTCTCTCTCAAAACGTTCTTGTTGTGTGTCAGCGGTAAGTTTACGAACTTACAACGATTCTCCACAGTGAACAGAGTACAGATAGCTCATTGTGTGGTTGTGCCCAAAAACAAACAGTCACAGGATATACAACATCCTATGTTGTATATTATATGTACATACATAATATGAACTTGAAATCTTATCTAAATGATTAAAGAATAAATAAAAATATGAAGTGCTTTCCACTTTGAATGTATATTAGTAAAGCAGTTGAAGGATGACAGGGTTTGACCTTCAAGTCCTCCGGTGGATCAGCGGTTAGTTTACGAGCTTACAACACTAAAATCCTGGGTTCGATTTCCCCTGGCGGACAAAACAGACAGCCTAATGTGGCTTTGCTCTAAGACAAACAATTGCCCTTCTAAGACAAGAAAAATTAAATATCTTTGCGTTTTGTACAAATTTTCATGCAGGCTTTCTACATTTAGTTAACATTCTTGTGAGCAGGATGTAAGCAGTTTTAACCATGCATAAATCCCCCGCTTTAGGCTAAGGTTACATACTAAAGTGGCCATTCCATACTCTTTGTCGAATTTCGGATTTTGACATTGTAAGTTCGTAAACTTACCGCTGACACACACCAAGAACGTTTTGTGAGAGAACATGATTTGATCCTTTAAATTTTGAAATATACTGGTTTTCAACTATGCTTCTGAATAAATTCTCTGTATTTTTGGCCATGGCCAAGCGATTTGGTGAATCAAATGTTTGTAGTACGAACTCAAACTTGATCTCTTCTTGAGCATGTATAATGAAAACTGACGTAGGTAAATAAAAATTGTACGATGCTGCACTGCTCTCTCTTGAAAATATGATCTCAATACAATCCTACGATATCTTTGTCTAGTGATAAAATGATCTGTTTGAAAGAATTATATCCATACAATCCTACAATACCCTTATCTAGTGATGACATGATCTGTTTGAAAGAATTGTATCCATACAATCCTATGTCATCACTAGATAATGGTATTATGATTTGTATGGATATAATTCTTTCAAACATCCTACAATACCATTATCTAGTGATGACATGATCTGTTTGAAAGAATTATATCCATACAATCCTACTATACCATTATCTAGTAATGACATGATCTGTTTGAAAGAATTATATCCACACAATCCTACAATACCATTATCTAGTGATGACATTATCTGTTTGAAAGAATTATATCCATATAATCCTACAAGTATTCTTGTCTAATGAAAACATGATCTGTTTTAAAAGTATGATATCAACAGTGAATACAATCCTTCGGTATCCTTGTTTATTGAAGATGTGATCTTTCTTTCTGCTCCAGGTTATTCTGGCGTTAAATTGAAAGTGAATATTGCAAAAATATTACCCTAGGACTTCTATTGTTATATGTGTACAAGAAATATTTTATTCCCTTTTTATATTATTTAGACAAATCATTCATGATGAACAAACAAAGATGAAAAAGGCAGCAGCTGCCTAGTTCAAAATGAAACTTGTAGAGAAAGTCTTGAAGAACATATCTACAAAAGTATCTCAAAAAGAAATAACTCAGAGTAACTCTACACGTGTTACTCTGAACAAGGCAGGTGCTACCCATTTCAACTTTGTTTGTTACTTTTAGTTTTAGTGTTTTTTTGTAAGTGTTCAGTTTATTATTTTTGTTGTCTGTATTAATTTTGTTTCTCTGTCAAACAACTAATTTCTCCTATCTTCCTGTTATTGCGATAATTATTACCAGACTGTTGGTGTCAGTTTTACCTGCTAATACCATACCTTTAGATAAGCTAATGCTTAAACTGGAACCGTGATGCTTACAATGGTTTACATTTTGTTCAATATTACGAATATTATCTAATTGAAAATATATTGTATATTACATTATCGGAAATATACTTCTAAAGGAGGGAAATACCACTTTCCTGTAAATATAAAGCTCATTTTAAAAATCAACGAGTATTGTGCAGACATACAGAGTTTTGTCGTATTTTACAATAATGGCGGTTAAAGAAATCATAATATCACTGTATTTTGTGTTGCGATATAAAAAGCACCAGATTGAAGAACGTAGTGTTAAGTAGTGGTTGGTTGGTTGTAGTTAAGCACATAGCTCTACAATGAGCTATCTATGCTTTGTCCACCACCGGTGTCGAAACCCGATTTCTAGCGTTATAAGTCCGCAGTCTTACCCGCTGTGTCACTGGAGGCTAGGGTTAAGTAGCTTGCTATCGTTATGTCAAGACTAAGTATCACTGTTTTTTGTCATATTATAATTTCAATATGATTCTTTTAATATTAAACTGGATATTTTATAACACTGAAATTCCACGTATATTTCTAAACTTAATTGATAAGGAAACTTTGTGTTCTGTCGATCAAATTAGCCTGTTACGAGTTCTGTGAAGGTAAAAGTTATAACCTGCCTTTCACAGATATTACAATCTTGGGTCTTCTTAAAGCTGTGAGAATGAACTGTTTAGCCAACAATATATGTATTAGTGGATGTTAGTTATACTTATAAAACATTTCTCAAGAATAAGTGAGTAAACAAGTTTAGCGGTCTCAAGATCACTTAAATAACATGTCGCAAGTTGGATACACTCACGGTTAACGATCATTCTAGTGTTTAAAAACATGTCACTAAGCACCTTTCCTTTGGGCGCAGGTTGTTGTTTTTGGACGATAAGAGCAGTGACCTGAGGTGAAACATGCTCGTCCTATAATTGTAGAAACTCTAACTATAAACGTATTTTTGTGTGAAACCAAAGAGGCTGTGGGTAGGATGTTTTGCACAAGCATAAATTTGTTATTATTATTGTTTTGTTCTACGTTAACCAATGTTCAACTGCAAACCCAGTAACATCTCGTGATGTTCAGCTTACTTAGTAGATTCGAGCTAGGCCTAAACAGTATACTAACCATTAGTAATTCCATAGGAAAGACTGCCTCATCTCTTTAGCGTTGTAAGTCCGAAAACTTACCGCTGTCCCACCGGTGGACCATGTGTATCAGATAGCCTGCTGATAAACAAATAGTTGGCATCACATGTTCTGTATAAATTATACGTAATATTCCGATAGTTTTATCCAGAATCTGCTGGTTTGGTATTTGGTGTTTCCAACTTAAACAGCGCCATATGCAACACAATAGGCAGATCAGAGACCCCAAGGATCGGAAATAACCGTTCCTAATTTAGAACTGCTGACCAGGTGGAATGTAATCGGTTAGCAGTAACTACCGCCTATATAGCTATTCTTATGAGATTCACTTTTATAGCAGTATATCTTGTGCTCGGACCATGAACCTTCAATCCCCAACCAGCTGCTGGTTTCAAAAGCATATGTATAATGTTTTTACTTAGATATCCTCGCTGTTAATGGTCATTTCGACTGTATACTTAGTAACACCTCATAGCATTCAGCGGACTTAGACTAGGCCTGAAACTAATCACTAGCGACTCCAGAAGAAACGTAGCCTACTTTCAAAGGCATATCTGTTTTAATACTAATATCGAGGACTGTTTGTTACAGAAGTACTTCTATAATGATTCCCCCCCATAAACTAATACTGAACATCATTAGTTTCAAGGGCATGTCTACAGTGTTCTCACTCACAAACAAGCATTTAAGGATTGCCGGTTTTCAGTAGGATATATATAAAACGATCCCACTTCTATACAAACGTTAAAGACTGCTGGTTTGAAAAGCAGACTTATAACGATCCCACTTCTATATTTACATTTAGGAAAGTTGGTTCCGAAAAAGTATTTAGGTATTTTTGTGGTAAATGCAACTGCTACACAATAATACACGACTTCTTTCGTCGATATCATTCAAAGAAAGTAAGTGTATATATATAGTTCTAAGGTGGTTACCACACATACTAACATTGATAACTACTGGTTTCAAGAGCACGTGTATTACGTTAACACTTTTTCCTAGAACCGATAACCAGTTTAAAGGATTTCAAACGCTTCTGACGTTCCTGTAAAGCATTCTGCTGTATACTTGTAAATGGTGATTTTTGATTTCAAAACAAGGTTTATAAGTTCTACGCTGTTATTCCAACGACTAGATACAACGCGTAAGCGTGAATATAAAGCTTCTGGTAAACTGATAACACACAAGAACTTCTTTCAGAATAGTGCTGAGGACATTCTAACAACTTAGTACAACTGTTGTACACAAAAACATATGATTTATTTTGGTTTACCTACACCATCCAAAGAAACTATGTATAAAGTACTAAGTTGGTTTTTCTGGCAACTGAATACATAAAAATATACAACTTCTTGTGGCATACCGACAATGTTCAAATAAAGTATGTGTAACTTAGTTCTAAGATGACTTTCTGACAATTTAATAAAATTAGTAAATAAGAATTAACAACATCTTTTGTTATGCCAATAACACGAAATTTAACAAATACACACACACACACAAAACAGCAACTGGTATTTGAAAAAATACATAAAAGCGTATACAAGGAAATCTGTATGGAACTTCAGTACTGACACTACGTATGGAATCTCAGAACTGGCACTACGTATGGAATCTCAAAACTGGCACTACGATTGGAATCTCAGAACTATAACTACGTATGGAATCTCAGAACTGATACTCTGTATGTAATCTCAGAACTGAAACTATGTCTTTAATTTCAGCAATAACACTTTGTGTGGAATTTCAGCACTTACACTACGTATGGAATTTCAGCATTTGCACTACGTATGGAATTTCACAATTGACACTCTGTATGGAACTTCATTACTCACACTATGTATGGAATTTCACCACTTTATATGTAAATTTCATGTTAAAAACAATCCTAAGTTTGAAGTGAATCTTCATAAGTGGGTGTTCGGACAAATCTGTACTACTGGTTTCAGTAGAGAATTGGTTTCAAGTGCTTAACTGGTATTTCAGCAAATAAGTACATCATAGTTGCTATTCTGGTGCTGAAAAATCAGATCATTTGATTTCAGGAGAGCTTGTAAAATGTACTTTGCTGGAATTTCGAAATCCTAAGTTAGAACTGGTGAATATGGATAAGGCTTCCTCTGGTGTACTAATAATATAAAATAGATAACGTCGAAAACTATGTTTTAGGTATTATTATTATTCCAGTAACTGTGTTAAAACTGGTCAATATGGATGAGGCTTCCTCTGGTATACCAATAATATAAAATAGATAGCGTCGAAAACTATGTTTTAGTATTATTATTATTATTCCAGTAACTGTGTTAAAACTGGTCAATATGGATGAGGCTTCCTCTGGTATACCAATAATATAAAATAGATAGCGTCGAAAACTATGTTTTAGGTGTTATTATTATTCCAGTAACTGTGTTAAAACTGGTCAATATGGATGAGGCTTCATCTGGTATACCGATAAACTAGACCTGGTAGTACCAGGAACTTAATTAATTGTTGTGCTTGTATTACAGTAACTTAGGTACATCAGGTAAACTTGAATGAAGTTTCTTTTGATATACCAGTAAAATAACACAATTTGTGATAGAAACTGGTGATATTTCAGTGCTATCTTTGACATACATGCAAGTCAGGATACATTGTTTCGGAAGGACACATAATTTTTTTACTGGTATTTCAGCAAATTAGTGTAGCTAAGTTATATAAGAATCTAAAGCTTCCTTTAGTTTATTTTTTAAATTTTAATCGATAGTTACAGCCAAGAAGGATAAGTAACTATAAAAGAAAAACGACAAGAGGCCAACTAGTTTTAGAAGAACGTTAATAACTTATGCAGCTGTTATAAATCTGAACAGCTCATGTCTGTTTATAAAAGGTGTATATAAGGTTATTTTTGTGATGCTCCCGAAACTTCTTATGAATCCTTTTCAAAGCAAAGCAAACTTGTATTTTACACAGTTCTCGCCAAATACTTAATAAAAGCGCAGTATTTTAAAAGCACTATCAGGTTGCTTATGC
This sequence comes from Limulus polyphemus, assembly GCF_000517525.1. Classification (NCBI taxonomy): domain Eukaryota; kingdom Metazoa; phylum Arthropoda; class Merostomata; order Xiphosura; family Limulidae; genus Limulus; species Limulus polyphemus. The sequence continues at coordinate 119,158 of NW_013668442.1, read as the reverse complement.
TTTATTATAGCATACTTTTAAAACGCAGTCACAAAGTGCGAAGCGCGATTTTATCTTATTCTTTTTAGGGACTGATAACGTACGCCTAGTAATTCCGCTAGATTCTGGTAGAGATTTGAAATTGTTTCAACGCGCTTGTGATGAATTTTGCAGAATTGTAGGGAATTGGGGACTGTATTAGCTTCATTTTGTTGTTTTAGACTGTTAGTTCAGCTTTTTAAGCCGTTTTAAAGGTTTTATAGAAGAACAAGGGATAATTTATCATTTTATTAGTAGCTTTATATACATTTTAATTAAAAATAAATGACCAATTGCATAGAACTTGTTTAAAAGCGGGATTTTAAGGGAACAGAATTATTTCGATACAAAAAGAAAAAAATTTATCTGCTTGTCTTCTTTGCCCTATGGGTATTCGTTTATAAAATTGATCTTCAAGAAACTCAATTTGCTTGAACGTTCACAGATGACGTGGGTTGGAGACTCTCATCTAGTCACAAAGGTCAGAGTTGACCGTGAAGTTTCCACAGCTGTATGTCTGTTTCTATCGTACGAAGTAAGTTATGTGACTAATGCACTGTTTTCTTTTGAACTCAGTTAGTTCAGAACAGAAATGGTGTATATTCCGGAGGAAAATAGTTTGCAATGATTTGTTTTCCTTTTTAACCTTTTTTACAAGTTTCCGGCATCATTATATGCAGACAGTAATGGAAAAAAAATAACATTTTGATGTAAATGTTTGGAAATTATAGACTACAATTCTGCGATTGTGTCTATATATTAATTGAACGATTTCCTTTATTACTTATATATTTACTTATAGGCAACTGGAAATAATACATCTGTATGTATTATAACAAAACTAGTCAATACTGTGAAAGTACAACGATTTTCATTAAAAAGTTAATCGCGGACACTTCGCTTTTCACCAAATAACTCTAAAATAAAGTTGAGTATAAATCAATGATTTAATTTGTTTGTTTTTGAATTTCGCGCAAAGCAACACGAGGGCTATCTGCACTAGCCGTCCCTAATTTAGCAGTATAAGACTAGAGGGAGGGCAGCTAATCATCACCACCCACCGCCAACTCTTGGGCTACTCTTTTACCAACGAATAGTGGGATTGACCGTCACATTATAATGCCCCCACGGCTGAAAGGGGAAGCATGTTTGGTGTGACGGGGATTCGAACCCGCGACTCTTAGATTGCGAGTCGAGCGCCCTAACCACCTGGCCATGCCGGGCCTTCTAAGTTGTAACAGATACAAAGCGGATTTTTTTTTCGAAAGTTGCTTGAATCGATATATAAGAATTGTGTAGCATTTATTTGTTTCAGAATTTATCGCAAAGCTACACAAGGCTACATGCACATAGCCATTACTAATTTTAAATTTGTTAAATAGAAGAAAGGGTTAATGAAGAGTACCTATCGCCAACTTTTGGGCTGCTCATGTGTTACTGAATAATGAACTTTGCCAGTCATTCTTATAGCATACCCACGACGTCAGAGTTCAGAGCGCGTTTTTGCGACGATGGACTACTAACCATGAAATCCTAGTCTCTCAGTCTGAGCACAATAATCACTAGGTAACGCGCTGTTCACATAAAACATAGAGGTAAATATTAAACAGGCATATATATTTCGGTATTGGACATGGGTATAGCTGAAATAACTGTCCGTCTGTGGGTCAGCGGTAAGTATACGGACTTACAACGCGAAAATCCGGAGTTCGATTCTCCGCGGTAACCCATCGTGTAGCTATGCACTGAAAAACAACAATCAAAAATTGAAATAACTATATAGTTACTTGAGCTAGACTAGACAGCGGAATGCAATGTGACAATATATGTCGTCTTGACTCTAAGCCAACTATATAGTTACTTGAGCTGGACTAGACAGCGGAATGTAATGTGACAATGTATGTCGTCTTGACTCTAAGCCAACTATATAGTTACTTGAGCTAGACTAGACAGCGGAATGTAATGTGACAATATATGTCGTCTTGACTCTAAGCCAACTATGTAGTTACTTGAGCTAGACTAGACAGCGGAATGTAATGTGACAATGTATGTCGTCTTGACTCTAAGCCAACTATATAGTTACTTGAGCTAGAGTAGACAGCGGAATGTAATGTGACAATGTATGTCGTCTTGACTCTAAGCCAACTATATAGTTACTTGAGCTAGACTAGACAGCGGAATGTAATGTGACAATGTATGTCGTCTTGACTCTAAGCCAACTATATAGTTACTTGAGCTAGACTAGACAGCGGAATGTAATGTGACAATGTATGTCGTCTTGACGCTAAGCCAACTATATAGTTACTTGAGCTAGATTAGACAGCGGAATGTAATGTGACAATGTATGTCGTCTTGACTCTAAGCCAACTATATAGTTACTTGAGCTATACATTGTCACATTACATTCCGCTGTCTAGTCCGTCGTCTTGACTCTAAGCCAACTATATAGTTACTTGAGCTAGACTAGACAGCGGAATGTAATGTGACAATGTATGTCGTCTTGACTCTAAGCCGCCTCCTCGATTTTTAACTTTATTTGTGTTTGATCTTAAGCCATTAGTTTATTTCTATATTTTCGTATGCTTCGCGTTGAAACTTTTCCATTTCTTTCCCAAACGTTGTTTAAATGTACGAGTTCGTGTTTTTTCATGTTTATATTGAAAAATCCGATATACAACTTTGCTTTCTGTGGAATGCGGAATAGCGAAGCGTGTTTTTTTTAGTTTTCAAACCATATATATTCAGACGAAACTGAGTAACAGGTACAAGTCACTTTCGCCTACCTGTGATTGCCTAATGGCATGCTAACCAGCCTTCTTTCAACGTGTTTTTACCCACGGGTCATGTTAATAGACTTCTCTTCTTTTTTTCCAACAGGTTAACAAACTTTGGACTAAACTTGTGCTGATGTGTTGGTAGAAAAATACATTTAAACGTAACCAACTTGATATTTTGCCAGCAAAATTAAGAAGATGAAGCTGGTGGTAGAGATACATTTTTTGCATATTACAATTTGTGAGGCTTTTAAATTATAGATTATTTTAAAGAACATATTCATTTGAAATATCAATTAGCTTTTAGGCCCTCATGTATTTACAAAAAGGCTCCTAGCTTAACTTCTGCACAATGCCACAGGTGTATAATTAATGTATTACATAATTACAATGAGACGTTTATAAAACTATGTTTTCGGATCTATTTTTTGTCTCCTACAAGCCAGTGTACAAATGGTGTTTCTTTCAATTAAGAATGAGACGAGAATAAAAAAAATTCTATTCAAATGTGATTTTAATCACTTTTGCCAAGCATAAAAGGCTCATCATTAAACCAGCTTAAGCAATGCACACCAGTGTATTATATATTCTACTACATACAAATATTATTTGAGATATATTTTTTAGCTCCGTATGTCCAGGAATGCTGATGAATAAAAGGCTTCGTGGGAGTGTCTTGTGGCAGACGAAAGATATGAAGGAAATGGCATTTTTTGTACATCTCTGATCCGAAATCGGTAAGAGCTAATTAAAAATATAGCTGCAGTCAAGAGTCATTCTAATGCTTCAGTTATATCTAAATATCCCCCTTTTTTTTGGCTAGGCCAGGTGTTTTTACATTAGTTCCGCATTATAATGGTTTTATAATGCTCAAAAAGTGATCATCAAGAAAAAAGTTTTTCACTTAATCTGCAAAGAAAGTAAGTACAGTGAACTACAGTAAAATTCCTTAACATTATAATTATATTTCTCATGCATTTTAACTCTTAACTAGTAAATACCCCTTGAATATTATGGAGCTTATATTGTCAAAAGTATTGGCTATAGTTAATTAATATGGTACAAACACTGGGTAAGATTTAACACACTACGTTAATAAATTTATAATATTGGTATTTTAATTGTAACTATTTATAAACACTACTGATAGACCACAACTATGTATGTCGTATTAAAAATGAAATAAATAATAATTTGTTACTAATACTTACCATAAACTCCGACTTCTAAATTACTTAAATAAAATTGATATTAATTATAAGTTACCTGATTAACCTGATTTACGCCTTAAAAGTTGTTGTTCGGGAAAATTGATAATATCATGAACCACAACAATGGTTCATAATAGGGATCGCACAGGAATTTGCTGAAAACAGAACATTCGGGAAAAAAACATCTTTAAAAGCAGATCTATTCTTGAAACAACACTCAAAACCTCCATTTTTAATACTTAAGACCACCCAAACATTGATAATAAGTAAAATAAGTGATTTCACGATTGTTAGACAAAATAAATTTTTTCATATTATTATTATTGTTGTTGTTTCACAAACGGGCAGCAAAATTGGCTAGATATTTTGCACCAAAACCTAGGCAGATATAATATATGAAACGCTGCGAATGTCCATGACCTGTTGAAACTTTAAAATATTTGGATATAAATACATAATAGATGCAATGTTTTTATGAGCCGCTACCTTTGTATACTCAATGTGTGTTAAACGCGTGTTTACGCGAAACATCAGCCACCGGGCTCAGTAAATAATTAACTTAAAAGTCACGAAGTTTTACTTAAAGCCATGTTTTAGACATATTTGTTTTATTTGAAAAGCTGCTTTCCTATTGGTAGAATGCTATACACGCTTAGTGGGGTTTGTGTCTTACTCTAGAAACATATTTGCCTATTGCTGTGCATCAACAAAGGCAACATACAAGATAACTTAAAATTGAGAACTTAAAATGTGCAGTTGGAGATCTACTGCTGACAGCTACTCAAGCTACAAATACCTATTAGGACTTCACTATCAAATTATTGCAAGTGATATCTACTGTAGTGTGGATTGCACGAAAATTTTGCAAAAAAAAACTGTTATAATTTTGTTATAATGAGAAATTTTCTAAGTCCTTCACTTTCCGTCATAAAAAAATCTGGTGTTTTCCTGGCGTGTGCGTTAATTGGAAACTACAACTTGTGCATTTTGTTGTTGCATATCGTTACTCGAGTCGCTATTGTTCATCGTTACTCGAGTTTGCTATCTCTACTTGGATTTTCGGTACTATATTTCCGCAAGTTTTTAAAAGTGGACGACTACCATAGTAGATTTCTCTACTCAGACGACGGGGGTAATTCTTTCCACTGTTTCTTAACCTTAGCTGAAATCATGAGTGTGTATTCAATATTTATTCCCACTGCACTATATCATATAGCTATTTATAATTTTAAATAGTTGGTGTTAAGGTAGCGGTTGAAAAAGTTGTCGATAATTGACAGCTAACACTAAGTTTGTCACTGTTGTCTATCTTGCATGCATTATTTGTGTCGCCTTATTCTAGCAAACACTTGTGCACAGCAGACTGTTGAAGAACATACATATGTGTTATGTAGCCCTAATAAGATAAGTATGTTACTGAATCTGTTTACATTGCATTAATCTGTGTTGTATTATCTTAGAGGAAACAGTATTCCATTCTGATGAGATTGCTTTGTTGCTGATCATTTTTTGTTACATTACACTGTGACGTTGATGGAAGTCTGTCATTAACTAAGTGATGATGCAATCTTTGCCTACAAGAGGGTCCGAACAACTTTACATTTGGTTTGCTGTAGTTGCATATCAGTACATGTGTTTATTCTTTGTTGTACATTTGTTTTTTGTTTTATATTTTGAATAAGTTCATTGTGGTGGATGGGTGGAAAAAGCCAATGCAGCAGTAAACTGTTGAAAAACATGTAACATTCAACTCAACGCATATGCACGTATGTATTCCTATTTTGACCCTAATAAAATTGAAAAGTACTGTACACATGGAGTCAAAATAGGTATTTATAGCTTCAGAAAATAATATAGATACTATTTTCAACCTTGTTTGTTTATTTTTTTAGAGTCCCTAATTGTAGGCTTGAAAATATAATTTATGCATTTTGTTACAATTTGTTTCTGTACTCTTTTGACAATCCAACATAACCCCTTTTTAAATTAACAGTTTTTATTAATCTGATATATATCTGGCACCTAAACAACTACTATGTTTGTAATATCCTAGTTGAGCTCTGGTATTGGGCGAAAGGCCGCGTCAGTATTGGATATAGCACATGTAGTATGGTTGACATATTATAGTATGTTCTATTTTTCTTTCATTCGTGAGTTCTTAGAACTAGTGATAAACTATTATAATATCATATAGCAGACTTTGAACAAAGCACTAACATCATGTAATAACAACATACGTTAATATCCAAATTAACCAGAGAATAATATACATTCACAGAAACCATGAAAATGTGGTGTTTCAGCGTCCAACGTAAGAGCAACGATTATAAAAGGTTATTTCTGGCCACACAGAAATGAAGTTAGTGTCCAAATTAGCCAGGATATTATCGCAGAAACGATGGTCCTTGTGATTTAAGTTCATAGACAATCATAAGTTATACGTTTTATATTTTACGGACCCGGATATATGCTTCCCGTTTTTTATGTTTTTTTTTTCCAAGTCTTTGTCTTGTCCAGTAAAGGTCAGCCATGAAAAGTTGATACTGCTTTCTACCTATGATTCACTATAAACTGTTTTTAAGTTGTGACTTGTAAATAAATGAAGAAAACAACTTTTTCAAATTATAAGTTTGATAAAAAATAAAGTTTTACAACTCAGTAACTTAAAATTACATGAATAATGGCACAATCTCGACATCGTCAAATATTACACATTCATTGTAGTGTAGTTTTAAAGCAACACGCATTTGTTTTTTTATAATATCAGTTACAGAAACTTAAAATTTTAAACTGATATTTTTTACGGTGTGAAAAGTTCAAGTGTGTGTAGCTGTAATAAAAACAGACATGTAAGCTCAAGGGTATAAATATCATCCATCTACAAAATGACCAAAGTAAAGGCTATAGAAACCTATACCATTTTAATTATGTTATGCTTAAAGTTAAATCCTGGAGACTGGTCACATTTTCACATGGTACAACTATGATATATTGCTTTTGATTACTTACAGTATTTTCCTGTTTGACTGTTGTCAATTGGAAAACATGAATGATTAGTTAAAAACATAACATCTATAGAAGTTTCTGTTCCACGTTAATGTTAAAGTTATCATGCAATCGAATATAAATGACTTGCTGAATGTATTTATATTTTACCTTGATAATATACCTTTGGATATTTTTAGACAGAATTGTTTGTTATATTCAACAAGAATCATTGCAATGTAATTCACTCTCATATACTAAATTACTGTTGTAACCAAAATAGTAAATTATCGTTTTGTGAGCTAATGTCGGTGAAAGCAACTTACATTTTTCATAGTCACATTCAAAGAAAACGCAAAAATAATTTAGGTGTTTGTTAAAATGATAAAAACATATTTTCCAAACACTTTACAGTTAATGAGAATAAACAGAGATTGTTTTATTCTATGTTAAATTTTTAGAAATATTTCATGAAAGCTTTTTTTAGCAGTTAAGGTAACAATAGCTAAATTTGTTCTAATCAGTACTTAAGTGTAAAATAAGATTTTAACTGAATTGTACCTGGCTTGCTAACATTCTTGTTTGAAGTTAAGCAGAAAGCTACACAATGGGCTATCTGTGCTCTGCCCATCACGGGTATCGAAACCCGGTTTCTATCGTTGTAAGTCTGCAGACATACCGCTGTTCTACTGGGAGTCGCTAACATTCTCCAGAACGGTAATTTAACGGGAGAATGATAAATACTTACAAATCAGAAGATCAATAATAGTTTTTTTTTTTTAGTTTTGTAGTCGACTTTGGGAGAATCGTTTATGCAACAAAATTTCACAAGTTTTCTACAAAAACTTGTATTTAAGTATTTGTAACAATAAAGCAGGTCTTATTTCCAATCTGGTAAAGTGTTGATGACTAATATTTATAAACTAAGCTACTAAATATTCAAATAATTACCAAGTACAATATATATATAAGCATTTCGGATGAAATAATTAGTAATATAAAGCTTGATTTGTTGCCATTTCATTGGTTGGCGTTAGCAGCATACAAGGTGTGCGGTCGAAATGCTGCTTTACTGTTCTCTCTGGAAACTCGCATATAAAGGACCAGTAAGTCAAATTTTTTAAAAACGATTATCAATCTTATTTTAATGCAATGTCATACAATATAACAAGACGTTATATACCATACAATCGTTTAACAGTTGTAATAATCTTAATAACTTAAATTTTAGTGTTGAGCGATTAGCACTTTTGCATTTCAATTTGATATTTACGATTACAATAATTAATTGTTCTAACTAAATCATTTAAAAAAAAGTGAAAAAAAAGACACCGAAGCAATGAAAAAATAATATAATAGATGACTAGGCGTCCATCATTAACTCCATAAATAACATGAGATATCATATAAAAAACATTGGCTAATAATAGATTACTTCATGTTCATTAACTTAATATATAATATGATATGTCATAACAGAAATAACAGTTAATAGTAGACGACTTGACGTCTATTAACTTAATAAATAATAGAAAACGTCATACAAGAAAGATTAGTAATTTAAAACCTAGATTAGTTTCTTGATTTTTCCGAAAAACATTATAAATACGAGATAGTTTGTGTCTACATCTGTATACGCGTGTCTTTACGGTATATATTTAAAGGATAAATCACATTTTGGAAAACGTAACTAGACGTAATAATAGGAAGCATTTCAGAATTCTATCATCAGTAATCTAAAGGTATGAAACAAACACAATGATAATTACAACAGGAATATGATATAAGTTGTAATACATAAGAAGCAAATTATTTAAATATAAAAAGTGTAATAAGAGAAAACGAAAAGGAAATAATTAAATTAATATAGATTTAAATCGAATGAAGAATGTGTATGACGGTAGAAGAGTTTTTATGAAGTTATGCACAAAGCTACACAGTGGGATATCTGTGCTCTGGCCACCACGGGTATCGAAACCCGGATTCTACCGTTGTAAGTAGCTGTGCTACTGGGAGGGGCAAGTTTTTATGTATAACGTTTCTTCTATTAGAAGTTGGTGTCATGTTTGGCTGTTGAGAGAATTTTAAGGTTGGAGAGAGAACTCGGGTGCTCTGTTTCTATATTTTGCTGGTAGATAGTAGAGTTGAGAGGGAGTGTAGCCGTTCAGTTTTTATAGATATTCCCATATGTCCAATTCTCATACTTTAAGGTAACGTTTGGTTTCACCAATATAAGTCTCCGCACGTGTATAACTAGACGAGATGTGAACAATAGGCAGTCGGTATACGATTTTTGTAGCGGAAAAAAATTTTTAGTTTGAAATATGGCCTACAACCTCACCTCTTCCTATCTAGCCCTTCACAAGTACATTTCTTCCATACAAAGCATTATTTTTTGAAATGCTACCTTATGCATTTATTGGTGAAAATTACTTACCCATTCTTAACTAATATGTTTGTCAAACCACCGAAGATATCCACTGTATCCAAACTTCCTTTAGACACCTGCTTACCATACCTTGGAAGACAGAGCTCCCTTACCACAAAACAGTTGAAAAAATTATGTAGCTCTTTCTATCCTCAAATTGACCTGAAAGGTATTTTGGAACTTAATTTCAGACTAAAAATTTTTCTCCGCTAAAAAAGATAGTGTGCCGACTGCCCATTGTTTACATCTCGTCTACTTATACACGTGCGGAGACTGTAAGGCCTCCTATATTGGTGAAACCAGACGTCACCTTAAAGTACGAACATTTGAATATATGGGAATATCTATAAAAACTGGAAGAAAGGTTACAAACCCTCCCAACTCCGCTATGTACCAGCACAATGCAGAAACAGGTCATTCGATTTCTCTCTCCAATGCCAAAATTCTCTCAGCAGCCAGACATGATACTGAACTTCTAATAACGTGGCACAATAGTGTTTCATAATGTGGTTTGCCAAGGAATTTCACCAAAATTCTAATAGAGCACACGGGCAAAAAACATCTTAAAAAGCAGATTTATTCTTGAAACAACACTCAAGATCTTCAATCTCAATGGCTAAGGATGCTAAAATATTGGTGATAGCAAAAAAAGTTGATTTTTCGATTGTTAGACAAAATTCATACTATTATTACTACTGGCCCGATTATAGGGCTATCTCGAATTTAAGGCGACCCCGTTTTCAGAAACTATGGGAAAGAAAAAACTGAGTATCATAACGTCCTTTTTTAGGTCCACAAAATCAATACTATAACAGAACAGCCTGCAGATGGATTAGTTAGAAGAATTGGCGATGACCTTGAGCAAACATATGGTGCGCATGCGTACACGGATGTTATCTAGACATACAGGAATGCAACAGGCTAGACTAGAGGGAGGGGGCCTGTGGTCGGCCGCGATTATAAGGCAACTATGAATTTTACAGCCTAATTAATGATAAAAAAACATCTCCTTATAATCGGGCCAACACGGTATTATTCATATTTTTCTTGTTCCACAAGCCTACAGAAAAAGTGGCTATGAATATTTTATTCAAACCTCGGTAAACCTACTAATAAAACTCCTGCACAGGTAATAGAACTGTTTTATGTTGATTCTTGAAAGAGAAAGTTTGTTTGTTTGAAGTTAGCCACAAAGCTCCATAATGGGTTGTCTGTGCTTTGCCCACCACGAGTATCAAAACCCATTTTCTAGTGTTGTAACTCCACAGACATACTGCTATGCTACTAGGGGGATGAAAAAGAAAGATAGATTTTATCAGTTTTCATCGTTAATGGCCAAGTTTCTTTTCGAAGCCATTCAAGCATCGAAGCCTACTGCAAAAACGGCTAGGTATATTGCGCCAAAATCTCTGCACATTTACTAAACAAACTCCTGCGAGGGATGTAGAGCTATTTTTAATTTAAATCTTGAAAGTCGAGATTCCACCGTCTAAAATATTTTAAGTTCTTTAATGCTACCAACATAAGTTCTTCGAAACCATTTAAGCATCGCAGAAATGTAGAAACCATTTTAGTACCGTTATACTAATTGCAAATGATATTTTTTTATACTGGTCGGAAATGCTTTGTTCTATTAGAGTAAACAATGTGTATATTTATAATAGTGTCTCCAGCCTTGTTATTATTTATTATAGTTTTACAAGCCGCTATACAAAAAAAAACGGACTATGAATATTTTAGTGAAACCTGGTCAATAGTAATGAATGCAGTATTTAGTATGCTATAGGGTAGTTTTAAAACTAATTCGAGCGCCTTCGTCTTTTCGCCCTGAAGAATTTTTCAAAGTCCTCCACTTTCTGGCATTGAAAAAATCCGGTATTTTACTAAAGCGCATTAATTGGAAAATAATTTGCGCAACATTAATTGAAAACTGTCACATTGAGGATTCATCATTTCTCAAGTTCGCTGTTGTACTGTGTCTCTACCTGGTTTTCTACGACAATTTCAATGGGTTTTCTAACAGTAGACGATTACCATAGTAGATTTCTCTACTCTTGTGGGTGGAGATTTGTTCTATCGATTTTCGCACTTCGCTTTTTAAACGCGTGTATACAGAAAACCTAAAGCACAAAACCACCTGTCTCAGTAAATTATGGTTGGGTGGTAAAAAAAAAGCCAATGCAGCAGTAAACTGTTGAAAAACATGTAACATTCAACTGAATGCATATGCACATATGTAGCTTAACATTTTTTTCTCCATAAATGGACAGAAAACACAAGATAGTTAAAAATTGTTAATTTAAAAAGAGGAATAGGGATCGTCAAAAAAGTACAGAAACAAATTGAATCAAAATGCAAAGATTGTGTTTTCAAACCTACGACTAGGGACTCAGAAAAGTAAAACAAAAACTAAACTGGAAATAGTGTCTCAAACTACAAATTCATATTCTTCTCCACTAAAATTGATAAGTACTGTAAAAGAGACGTTATACATAAGAACTCTTCTACCATCTCTAAATAATACACATTTTACATTTGATTTAAATCTATTATAATTTAACTGTTTCATTTTTTGCTACATATTATCTATTTTCTCTCATTCTACTTTTTATATTTAAATTGTTCACTTATTATGTATTAGAAATTAGATCATATTTCCTTTGTAATTACCATTGTGTTTGTTCTGTACCTCTAGATTACTGATGATGCAATTTTGAAGATTCTGAAACGTTTAATAAATGCTTCCTATTATTATGTTCATGTTTTGCTTTTTTATATAATTGCCTTTTATTACTGACTAACAAATTTTTGAGTGTGTTCTTTTTCTCTGACTAAAATTGGGTGCTTTGCTGTGTTTGTCAGGTTGTTTCTAACAAAGAATACCACTTATCAAGCCGTTTGATATGCATTGTGGGAAATTTGTTTCGGACTGATTAGCGTGTCTCTCTGCTTGTATTACTCAAGGCTTCCCTGGTACTTTGGAGCCCATAGTGATTTGACGTGCAAGTACTTAGAGTTTTTACCCAATGAAATCAAATAACCAGACCTGCTGGTGTTACAGGGAATAAAGAAAACCGAAAAATAATACTGTATCATACGAATGTTCACAAACGCAGTGTAATTATTTAACACATCTTATATTTAGTGCACAGTTCAACATTGAGAAAAAAAAAGAAAGTGTTTATTTCCTCTTTTCTGTAAGCTTTGTAGATAAGATAATGATGAAACCAGTGCCTCTCAGTTCTTTTCTGTTAATGGACATACAAACAGTGCTCAGTTTTTATGAACCAATCGAATCTAAATGTATGTATTGTTACGTCTCTGGTCATTTGTTAATTTCCGGTAT